>NW_026571036.1:2097859-2110359 GCF_026225935.1 Boleophthalmus pectinirostris
CAGTCCTGGTTTAGTCCTGGTTTAGTCCTGGTTTAGTCCTGGTTTAGTCCTGGTTTAGTCCTGGTTCAGTCCTGGTTCAGTCCTGGTTTAGACCTGGTTTAGACCTGGTTTAGTCCTGGTTTAGTCCTGGTTTAGTCCTGGTTTAGTCCTGGTTCAGTCCTGGTTCAGTCCTGGTTTAGACCTGGTGTAGACCTGGTTTAGTCCTGGTTCAGTCCTGGTTAGTCCTGGTTTAGACCTGGTTCAGACCTGGTTTAGTCCTGGTTTCAGTCCTGGTTCAGTCCTGGTTTAGTCCTGGTTTAGTCCTGGTTAGTCCTGGTTCAGTCCTGGTTTAGTCCTGGTTCAGTCCTGGTTTAGTCCTGGTTCAGTCCTGGTTTAGTCCTGGTTTAGTCCTGGTTTCAGTCCTGGTTTAGTCCTGGTTCAGTCCTGGTTTCAGTCCTGGTTTAGTCCTGGTTTAGTCCTGGTTTAGTCCTGGTTCAGTCCTGGTTTAGACCTGGTTTTAGTCCTGGTTTAGTCCTGGTTCAGTCCTGGTTTAGTCCTGGTTTAGTCCTGGTTTTAGTCCTGGTTTAGACCTGGTTTTAGTCCTGGTTTAGTCCTGGTTCAGTCCTGGTCTAGTCCTGGTTTAGTCCTGGTTTAGTCCTGGTTTAGTCCTGGTTCAGACCTGGTTCAGTCCTGGTTCAGTCCTGGTTTAGTCCTGGTTTAGACCTGGTTCAGTCCTGGTTTAGACCTGATTCAGTCCTGGTTCAGTCCTGGTTCAGTCCTGGTTCAGACCCGGTCTTTCTCTCTGTTTCTCTGTAGTCCCCAGGGCCGGTCCCAGGAACCTTCGGGTCCTGGAGGCGACCACGAGTTCCTGACTGTGGGCTGGGATCACGCCGCGGGCCCCGTGAGGCAGTACAGGATCAGCTACGCCCCGCTGACCGGAGACCCCATCACCGAGTTCGTGAGTCACACACGTCCAGTTTCAATTTGTGTGTCAACAATCTCCAAACTCACATAATCAAGTAGAATCAACCGAGCTTAAAGGTCGTATGGAGGATTTTTTTGTTTGTTTGTTTCAAATTGTCAATGAAAGTTTAAAATCCCATTACAGAGACGCAGCAGCTTTGTAATGACGATGACCAAAAAAAAAAGAACGAAAATCTATCAGCTGTGGACGTGTTGAGGCCAGATAAACATCAGCCAATAGAAAACGAGGCTGCCTCATTTTCTATTGGCTGTTAGGTTGTCAATCAAACTCCCTACGTTTCTAGTATAACTGATTCGTCGGAGCGCGGTGGATCACGTGGTTTACGCAGCGGTTCTTAGAGGCTTTTTCAAACTGTCGCTTCTTCGCATTTCGCGCAAAGTTTGTCGCGACGGCGGACGAGAATCCACGACCGGTTCGTGCGCAAAGAAAGTCCGTTTTTGAGGTCGCTGAAAGAAGAAGAGAGGTGGAAAAGGAGCGAAGCCAAACCGAGGTGTTTCTTGGAGATCTCTTCCAGCGATGGCGCGACTGAAGCGGACGAAGGGTCTAAAAACTGATGCGTCGTTCGCTAAATTATTTCTAGACAGGAAACTTCAACAGTGATTCTGAACGTGCACTGGCTGATTTCTAGAGTAAAGAGGCGGGAGGAGGAGGTGTTTCTAGGAGGAAGGTCGTGTCACACATGCACAACGTTTGAAAAAGGACTGTCGCTGTATTTCTCTTCCCTTAAAAAATCCTCCATACAGCCTTTAACAAAGTTTAGTGTGGGATATTTTTAAATAAATAAGTGTATTTATTGTAGAACAGCTGGATATAGTATATTTTATCATTTTATGTTTTATACGTCGCAAAACTGCTCTAAGGTTCAGAGTTGTAGCTGATATTTCTTTTCAGTTTTGCGTAAATTATTAACAAAGTGTTTTTGTTTTTTTTGAGAGAGAGAAATGCTGAATAAACTGCATCATGTAACTAAATAAACTAAATAATGGTTTGAATAATCATGATTTGAATATTGACCAAAATAATGATGATAATGATTTTTTCCGTAATCGAGCAGCAGCAACTCACAAGATTTAAAGGTTGTACGGAGGATTTTTTTTTGTTTAAAATTGTCATTGAAAGTTTAAAATACCATTACAAAGACGCAGCAGCTTTTTAATTATGATGACGGGAAAAAAAAAAGAAAGAATGAAAATCTATCAGTTGTGGACGTAGTGAGGCCAGATAAACATCAGCCAATAGAAAACGAGGCTCCCTCTTTTTCTATTGGCTGTTAGGTTGTCAGTCAAACTCCCTACATTTTTAGTGTAACTGAGTCGTCGGCGCTCGGGGATTACGTGGTTTATGCAGCGGTTCTTTGAGGCTTTTTCAAACTGTTGCTTCCTCGCAATTCGCACAAAGTTTGTTGCGATGGCGGACGAGAATCCACGACCAGTTCGCCGCAAAAGAAAGTCCGACGGGAGGGCATCTGACACAAACGAGGAGGACGGGAGGGCATCTGACACAAACGAGGAGGACGGGAGGGCATCTGACACAAACGAGGAGGACGGGAGGGCATCTGACACAAACGAGGAGGACGGGAGGGCATCTGACCAGGACTAAGTATCATTCAGAACGTCGCCGATATGATACATACCTCGATACAGCAAACTTTCGGTTCGATACCAATAGTTACGAGGATTCAGTTCATCCCTCGGTTTTGAGGTCACAGTCGGGTCATTTTTGGTTCAGTTTGGGAACAAAATGCAAAATCATTTCCTTGTTGTTTATTTGTTTATTAAACCAACAATTAGTTTTAACATTTTACAAACGGGAAAATAAAATAAATGCAAAGTGCTGCTTGGTAAAACTACAAGTTAAAAGTTCAATAAAATATTCTCAAATAAGCAACAAATGTATGAAATATTATAAAAAATAAATTCCTTGTGAACAGTAAACAAAACTTTTCCAAAAGTAAAGCTCAGCACTGACAGTTCAGCAAGAACTTTTACTCAATCTGCAGATTTTTGGACAGAAAAAAAACAAACTTGTCGACGGTGTCTGCAGTAAGAGCAGATCTGCTGCAGGTGCAACGTCCCCAGAGGATGAAAACACAGAAAAGACCGACGCCGCAGGTTTGACGAGGGTCGACGGAGATTTCGTGGCGGTGAAAGGCGAAAGTGAGGACCTGGACGCAACAGCTGTAGTTTTGTGAGGAGTCACGTGGTTCGGAGGGACGTCCTGGGGGCAAGTGTGTGAAGGCGGCCGCTCTAACTATAAAGCGCCGCAGGAGACGCTGACACCCACTGTCACGACTGCACATTCACTCGTGCACAGACCTGCACCGAACCCAACCACCGAATACTCGAATACATGAACCTTTGCACCTCTAGATACGATATATTTCAAATCAGTTCGATACAATTCAGTAAAAACTAAAGTCAAAGTTCAGACTGCAGGGTTTAACGCTCAATTCCGATTTTCTTGTGAAATCCGATGTTTTTTCGAGCTTGTTCACATTTCCAGTTAAATGTGACTTGTATGTGACTCCAGTGTGAACATTAAACGGTCCAAAAGTGTCCCACATGTGACACTGGAGACACGACGACGTCAACCGCAGCGAGCGTCTCTGTGTTTACACAAGTTGAACAAACATGGACGCAGCATCGAGCACCTGGAGATTTTAAAGTTCCTCTCGTACCGGAGCCACAACATGAACAACTGACTTGTTTTAAGGAGGAGATTGAGAAGGAGAAGGACCAGGTTTTTGGTGGTGGTGTTTTGTGGTGAGTGGAGATGTGCTTCGAGTTCATGAACAGTTTTCTCCTACTTCAGTGCAGAATAGTGACGTTTGTGTCTTGTTGATGACGTGTAGGTGGATGAATGTGACCTGACCGTTCACACTGAAGTCACATGTTAAAGATCAGATATGGATCAGTTTCAGGAGCACAGATCCAAGTGTCCTGGGTCATGTTTGAAAACATCAGATCTGTGTGGTTCAGACTGACAATAAAAGATCAGATACAGGAACATAGAGACAAAAAATCAGATTTGGGAAACTTCAGGTGCATCTGAATGTTGTTTTGGTTTGTTCCACCTTTTGTCGGGGTTGAAAAGGGTGATTTGTCGTCCGTCGATGTTTATGACCAATTTCTGGTCAAATGGTCTTGGGTCGTCTGCCGTTAGAGTGGATAAATAACCAGGATCAATACCCTTTACGTGTTTTCTCGCTCCGTCCGTCATGTTGAATTAGTGTTTCTTGCCGCCGACCAAAATAATTCCCAGCATGCAACGCACGCTTTTGTCAACAATGAAACTCGCCTGTAAAAGTAAAGTTTAAATCATGTCTGTGACACTAAAAGTCTTTGTTAAACTTCTTCTTCTTGTGCAAAATTCATATGAAACAAACATTTAAATCATTAAAAAAGTGAAAATGTCAAATGTGTCGCATAAACGAGTTTCCTTCCTCTGAACAAACAACAAAACTGAAGATGTAAGTAAATAATTTAGTAAAATAAACCAACAAATCCTCTTGGTGAAATATCGATACAGCAGCACACGATATCGATACTGAATCATCACATTTTTTAAAATATTTTTGCAAACCCCCAAAATCTGAGAGGCTACAGGGACACGGGAGGACGGGAGGGCATCTGGCTCACGGGAGGACGGGAGGGCATCTGGCTCACGGCGGCGGGAGGGCGTCTGGCTCACGGCGGCGGGAGGGCATCTGGCTCACGGGAGGCCCGCGGGAGGGCATCTGGCTCACGGCGGCGGGAGGGCATCTGGCTCACGGCGGCGGGAGGGCGTCTGGCTCACGGCGGCGGGAGGGCGTCTGGCTCACGGCGGCGGGAGGGCGATCTGGCTCACGGGGAGGGCAGCGGGAGGGCATCTGGCTCACGGGGAGGACCGCGGGAGGGCATCTGGCTCACGGGGAGGACCGCGGGAGGGCATCTGGCTCACGGCGGCGGGCAGCGGGAGGGCATCTGGCTCACGGCGGCGGGAGGGCGTCTGGCTCACGGCGGCGGGAGGGCGTCTGGCTCACGGCGGCGGCGGGAGGGCGTCTGGCTCACGGCGGCAGGGCGTCTGGCTCACGGCGGCGGGAGGGCGTCTGGCTCACGGCGGCGGGAGGGCGTCTGGCTCACGGCGGCGGAGGGCGTCTGGCTCACGGCGGCGGGAGGGCATCTGGCTCACGGCGGGAGGGCGTCTGGCTCACGGCGGGGGCGCTGGCTCACTGCGGCGGAGGGGCAGCGGGAGGGCGTCTGGCTCGCAGGTTGGCGTGACGCGGGGCTGGAGGTATGCGGTGACTTCACTTGTGTCTCTTTAAGCGTCGCCGCGGTGATAATTAGAGGCTGAGCAGGATAAACATTGACGTTCCTCAGAATCAGAGGAATTATGGTTTTTAAAAGTTCACATCTGTGGACCAGAGACCAGGATCCAGACCAAAGACCGTAAAGAAGACCGGATTTAAAGCTCCGAGGACGAGGAGGGGAGGAGGAGGAGGAGGAGGAGGAGGAGGAGGAGGAGGAGGAGGAGGAGGAGGAGGAGGAGGAGGAGGAGAGGAGGAGGAGGAGGAGGGGAGAGAGGCGGAGGAGGAAGGAGGAGAGGAGGAGAGGAGGAGAGAGGAGAGGAGGAGGAGGAGGAGGAGAGGAGGAGGGAGGAGGGGGAGGAGGAAGAGGAGGAGGAGGAGAGGAGGAGGAGGAGGAGGAGGAGGAGGAGGAGGAGGAGGAGGAGGAGGAGGAGGAGGAGGAGGAGGAGGAGGAGGAGGAGGAGGAGGAGGAGGAGGAGGAGGAGGAGGAGGAGGAGGAGGAGGAGGAGGAGGAGGGGAGGAGGAGGAGGAGTCACAGGTGTGGAGCAGCTCATCATAAAATCAAACAGGATTAGACTTTTCCTGTCTGTGGTTTTAGAAGAGCAGCCAAAAAAAAAAACAAAAAACAAAAGTCCACGAGAAAACTTAAAGGAAACTAAAGCTGCACTGTGGAACTTCTTTTGTTGACAAGTAAATCTGCCACTTTACATGATATTTTTTAATTCTGAATTAATTGTTCAGAATTAAATAGTTTGGAATTTAAATATTCTTCTTGTAGTTTACACAGAAATAAAAATTCTAAACCAGGACTGAACCAGGACTACATCAGGTCTAAACCAGGACTAAACCAGGACTGAACCAGGACTAAACCAGGACTAAACCAGGACTAAACCAGGTCTAAACCAGGACTAAACTAAGACTAAACCAGGACTGAACCAGGTCTAAACCAGGACTAAACCGGGACTACATCAGGTCTAAACCAGGACTAAACTAAAACTAAACTAAGACTAAACCAGGACTACATCAGGACTAAACCAGGACTGAACCAGGACTACATCAGGTCTAAACCAGGACTAAACTAAGACTAAACCAGGACTAAACTAAGACTAAACCAGGACTAAACCAGGACTAAACTAAGACTAAACCAGGACTACATCAGGACTAAACCAGGACTGAACCAGGACTACATCAGGTCTAAACCAGGACTAAACTAAGACTAAACCAGGACTAAACTAAGACTAAACCAGGACTAAACTAAAGGACTAAACCAGGACTAAATTAAGACTAAACCAGGACTAAACCAGGTCTAAACCAGGACTAAACTAAGACTAAACCAGGACTCACAATATTTGACTAATCTGATCCCTGCCAACTAAGGGATGTGCAAAAATACTGAAATATCGATATATCGTATCGTTTAATGTGATGATTCAGTATCGATATCGTGGGCTGTTGTATCGATAATATCATCAAGAGGATTTTTTGGTTTATTTTACTAAATTATTTTGTTCCAGTTCCAGTTTTGTTGTTTGTTCAGAGGAGAGAAACTCGTTTATGCGACACATTTGACATTTTCACTGTTTTGACGATTAAAATGTTTGTGTTTCACATGAATTTTGCACAAGAAGAAGTTGACTTTATTTTATTGAACCGTATCGAATCGATTTGAAATATATCGAATCGAATCGAAAACTCACTGTATCGAGGTTTGTATCGAATCGGAAACTTCTTAATGATTCAGAGCAGAACAGAGGAGCAGAAACTGTCATTTGTTTTGCCAAAATACAGAAAAACTGCAGTTTTACAAACGACCATAAAACAAAAAAATTAAATAAAAAATAACTCAGATTATGACTGACACGAAGTGTTGGGGAGTAACAGATTACATGTACCAGAGTAATCAGAGTACAAATGATGAGTAACTGTATTCAGTTACAGTTACTGTTTCAGTGAGTGGTAATTGGATTACAGTTACTTTGTTGAAGTAAATGGATTAAACAGAGAGATTTAACTGTTTTTACATTTCGGGCTAAATCCCCTTTTTTCCCGGTAATTCCACTAATTGCTGGACACTAAACCAGGACTAAACCAGGACTAAACCAGGACTAAACCAGGTCTAACACCAGGACTAAACCAGGACTAAACCAGGACTAAACCAGGACTAAACCAAGACTAAACAGGACTAAAGGACTAAACCAGGACTAAACCAGGACTAAACCAGGTCTAACACCAGGTCTAACACCAGGACTAAACCAAGACTAAACCAGGACTAAACCAGGTCTAACACCAGGACTAAACCAGGACTAAACCAAGACTAAACCAGGACTAAACCAGGATTTAACAGGACTAAATCGTGCTGCGTGGACCATGTCTAGTCTTTGCATCTCTCCAACAAACCAAGTAATCCAAAGTAATCAGATTACATTACTCACTTTAAGTAACTTAATGGATTCCGTTACAAACTACATTTTGGTGTATGTAATCTGTAATCTGTAATCTGTAGGGGATTACATTTTAAACTTCCCAACACTGCAGACACGAGAATCCACAATATTACACACGCTCCTTTCACTATTTTTTTTACTATTTACTGTTCATTTTATTTATTTATTTTTTTACTCCTTTTAATATTTACACCAAAAATCCAAATCCTGCTGCGTCCCAGTTTAGAATTTTGAAAAATTTGATGAAACGACAAACTCAGAGGACTTTCTTTCTTTTCTTTCTTTTCGTTTCTTTCCAAACTCCATGAAATAGTTTGGATCGGTTGAGTTCCTTTTCAAACAGAACAAAAGATCTGGTCTGGAGTCACCTTTTTTATTTTTGAATGATTTATTTTATTTTATTGAAGTGTTTTTGAATCGTTGTTTGTTTGTTTGTTTGTTTGTTTGTTTGTTTGTTTGTAGCACACGGTCCCGGGGAACAGGAACAACGCTCGTCTGCTCAACCTGCTCCCAGATACTCCCTACAACATCACGGTGGAGGCGCAGTACGAAGAGGGACCAGGGGGGGCGCTCAACGGACCCGGACGCACATGTGAGGACCTCCTACACTTCTCCTCCTCTGCTCCTACACTCTCCTACACTCTCCTCCTTCTGCTCCTACACTCCTCTCTCCTCCTCTCTCCTACACTTCTCCTCCTCCTCTGCTCCTCCTCTGCTCCTCCTCTCCTCCTTCTGCTCCTACACTTCTCCTCCTCTTCTGCTCCTACACTCTCCTCCTCTCTCCTCCTCTGCTCCTACACTTCTCCTCCTCCTCTGCTCCTACACTTCTCCTCCTCTTCTGCTCCTTACACTTCTCTTCTCCTCCTCTTCTGCTCCTACACTTCTCCTCCTCTTCTGCTCCTACGCTTCTCCTCCTCTTCTGCTCCTACACTTCTCTCCTCTTCTGCTCCTCTACTCTTCCTCTCCTCCTCCTCCTCCTCTCTCCTTCTCCTCCTCCTCTACTCTTCCTCCTCTACTGTTCCTCCTTTTCTCCTCTGCTCCTCCTCTTCTCATTTCCTCCTCTCCTCCTCTCCTCTCTTCCTCCTCTCCTCCTTCTCTCCTCCTCCTCCTCTTCCTCCTCTCCTCCTCTCCTCCTCCTCTCTTACTCTACTCCTCCTCTTCCTCCTCTCCTCCTCTCTTACTCTTCCTCCTCCTCTTCCTCCTCTCCTCCTCTTTTAATCCTCCTCTTCCTCCTCTCTTCCTCCTCCTCCTCCTCCTCCTCCTCCTATACTCTTCCTCTTCTCCTTCTCTCCTCCTCTGCTCCTCCTTTTCTCCTCTGCTCCTCCTCTTCTCGTTTCCTCCTCTCTTCCTTCCTCCTCTTCTCGTTTCCTCCTCTCTCTTCCTCCTCCTCCTCCTCCTCTCTTACTCCTCTTCTTCTTCTTCTTCTTCTTTTTTCTCAGTGGGCTTGTTGAGTCCGAGGAACCTCCGTGTGTCGGACGAGTGGTACACGCGCTTCAGAGTCGCCTGGGACCCGGTCCAGGCCCCGGTCCAGGGCTACAGACTCAACTACGCCCCCACAGGTCAGACCCGGAACTACAACACACACACACACACACACACACACAAACATACACACACACACACATACACACAAACAGACTCAACTACGCCCCCACAGGTCAGACCAGGAACTACAACACACACAACATCTACACACACACACACACACACACATACACACACACACACACACTACACACACAAACACACACACACATACACACTAAACACACAAACAGACTCAACTACGCCCCCACAGGTCAGACCCGGAACTACAACAACACACACATCTACACACACACATCTACACACACACATACACACACACACACACATCTACACACACACAAACACACACACACACACATCTACACACACACAAACACACACACACATACACACTAAACACACAAACAGACTCAACTACGCCCCCACAGGTGAGACCAGGAACTACAACACACACACACACACATACACACACACAGACACATACACACAGACACAACACACACAAACACACACACACACACACACATACACACACACAAACACACACACACAAACAGACTCAACTACGCCCCCACAGGTCAGACCAGGAACTACAACACACACACACACACACATCTACACACACAACACACACACATACACACATCTACACACACAAACACACACACATACACACTAAACACACACACACACATACACACTAAAACACACAAACAGACTCACTACGCCCCCACAGGTCAGACCAGGAACTACAACACACACACATCTACACACACACAAACACACACACACACACACACACACACACACACACACACACACACACACACACACACAAACAGACTCAACTACGCCCCCACAGGTCAGACCAGGAACTACAACAAACACACACACACACACACACACACACATACACACACACACACACACACACACACACACACACACAACCGACTCAAGCTACGCCCCCACAGGTCAGACCTGGAACTACAACAAACACACACACACACACACACACACAACACACACACTGCACAAGATTTTAACACTTTTATTGGGTTTTTCATCTTGTTTTCAGGGTTTGTTTATTTTAAGAGAATGATCTTGTTGCATTTCACTACTTTAAAGACTTTTCTGAGAGATTTAAGAGTTTAGATCTTAAATTTTGGCCAAGTTTTTTTGCAGTTTCGAGCCAACACGAGCAGCACTAATGACGTTTATTTTTTATTTTCAGACATCTTTAATTCTCAGTTTCATTTACTCGAGTAACTTTTAAAATAAATTGTGCTTTTCAGAGTACTTTTCCAGCTGCACTTTTACTTGAGTAATAATATTTTGAATTGAAGTAACAGTACTTTTATTGAAGCTGTGGTTTCTCTGATTTAGTTTGTCTCATTTTTTTGTTTCTGTCTTTTGAAAAAACACCAGATTTTGTGACTTATTTCATGTTTGGTCAAATCATATTCACTTAAAATTTCAAATCCGAGTCACGTTCTGACCTGAACTCTTTAAGTTACTTTTAATCGAGTAGTACTTTTCCCAAATACTTTACTTTTAATGGAGTCACTACTTTTACTTCAGTCATATTTTGAAGTAACATTCCTGCTACTTTTTTTTCATACAGATGTTATTGCTTTGTCTGGAATATTCCACAGTGTGGCATTAAACTTTTCTATCTCCACGGAGACCAAACCAGACCAAGTTCCAGGTCAGATCTGTGGAGAGGCGAAGACGACACCGCTCACTGTTGGAATGTCTGTTTTTCTGAGTATTTTTGAGCTAAAAAAAACAAATGTAATTGAATAAATGTAAAGCAGAGCTGTTTAATGTCACACTGTGGAACATTCCAGGCAGAGCAATGACGTCTCCATAGAAACAAGCACCAGAAAAGTTACACAGTGCAGCTTTACCCGTCAGAGTTTGTGTCTGCGCTGGAGTTTTGACCCTCGTGTGTCTCGTCTGGTCTCAGGCACGACTCAGAGGATGGACATGTTCGTGGGAGACGTGTCGTCGTACACGCTCCACAACCTGCAGCCCGGGACGACCTACGACCTCACCGTCACCGCCGTCTACTCGGGGGGAGTCAGCGCCCCCCTGGACGGACAGGGAACTACACGTACGTCCCCAGTTCAGTCTTATAACCTGTGTGACGTCGCCCCCATCAAACTCAAACCTGCACGAAAAAACTCTGTCGATCGTCTGTGCTGTTTTAGTTTTGGAGATATTAACGATTCATTTACAGGTCAAATTGGGGTCAGAAGCTTCCAGGAAACTTCAAAATTAGTGCTGTCATGCGATAAAAAAAATTGAGAGATTAATTAATTATGATCTGTAATTAATTAATCTAATGAAGTTCTTTTTAATCTCACCTAAAAATTGCTGAGAAAAGCTTCAATTTGAGGTATTTTCATTTAAATTCATTATTACATTATTGTGGCAGATTAAAATACTGATACAGAATGAAAAATAGTGGCTTTATAAAGTCGTTTATTGTTTAACAAACTTTAACAGATGCAGTCACTTACATTCCACAGTATCATCATTATTATTACTATTACTAATCTGCAGTGTTGGGAAGGTGACTTTAAAAATGTAATCCTCTGCAGATTACAGATTACACACCCCAAAATATAGTTTGTAATGTAATCCATTTAATTACTTAAAGTGAGTAATGTAATCTGAATACTTTGGATTACTTGATATTGTCGTGCTTTTTTAAAACGACATGAATGTACCAACCACATCCTGAACATTCATGTTTGTTCTTCAAATTGTTGAGCCCAAATCTCCATGAACAGATAAATGTTTAAGGTAAATATAACAAAGACTAGAAAATCTTAACACAAGATGTTTGTCTGCTTAAAGACAATAAAAAGCCCAGTCTTTACTTAACCATATTTAAAAAGAAATTAATTAATTTAAAAAAAAAAAAAAAAATGAAATCCCTAGTCCTGGTTTTAGTCCTGGTTTTAGTCCTAGTTTAGTCCTGGTTTTAGTTCCTGTTTAGTCCTGGTTTAGTCCTGGTTTAGTCCTGGTTTAGTCCTGGTTTTAGTCCTGGTTTTAGTCCTGGTTTAGTCCTGGTTTTAGTCCTGGTTTAGTCCTGGTTTAGTCCTGGTTTAGTCCTGGTTTAGTCCTGGTTTAGACTTGATTTAGTCCTGGTTTAGTCCTGGTTTTAGACCTGGTTTTAGTCCTGGTTTTAGTCCTAGTTTAGTCCTGGTTTTAGTCCTGGTTTTAGTCCTAGTTTAGTCCTGTTTAGTGG
>NW_026571036.1:2115359-2124363 GCF_026225935.1 Boleophthalmus pectinirostris
CCTTCGATGTCGTTGGCCCCTCCGGCATGCAGGTCAGAAACACAACCAAAATAAGACCAAAACACGACCAAAACATGACAAAAACACAACCAAAACATGACAAAAACACAACCAAAACATGACAAAAAACACAACCAAAACATGACAAAAACACAACCAAAACATGACAAAAACACAACCAAAACATGACAAAAACACAACCAAAACCTGACAAAAACACAACCAAAACATGACAAAAACACAACCAAAACATGACAAAAACACCACGAAAAAACAACGAAACCATGACAAAAACACAATGAAACCACGATGAAAACACAACGAAACCAGAACCAAAATGCAACCAAAATGAAACCACGACCAGAACATGACAAAAATAGGAAAAAAAAAGACAACAAAATCACAACCAAACACAACGAAACCAGGATGAAAACGCAGTCAAAACACGACCAAAACATGTCAAAAACACGACAAAAACACAAACGAAACCACAACCAAAATACATAAGAAAACACAACAAAAACATAACGAAAACACATCCAAAATACATACGAAAAATACAAAATACGACACGAAATCACAACGAAAAACAACGAAAATACATACAAAACATACATACAAAAACACATACAAAATACATACAAAAACACAACGAAAACACAACAAAATACATACAAAATACATACGAAAACACGACAAAAACACAACGAAAAACACATCCAAAATACATACGAAAACACAAGAAAACCACAACAAAAACACCACCAAAACACAATGAAACCACGACCAAAGCATGACAAAAAATACGATGAAAACACAACCAAAACGCAACCAAAACATAACTACAGAAGAGGAGCAGGTCAGAAACAAGACAAAAACAAAAACACAACCAAAACACAAGGAAACCACGACAAAACCACGACCAAAACAAAATTAAAACACAACCACAGAACAGGAGCAGGTCAGAAACACGAATGAAAAGCAGAGACGGAGCAGATGTGACTCAGACATGATCTTTGTGCAGGTGTCGTTCGTCCAGTACAGCGACGACGCAAAGACCGAGTTCAAACTGAACGCCTACGCCGACAAAGGCATCGCCATGGCAGCGCTTCACCACATCCGCTACCGAGGAGGAAACACCAAAACAGGTACGAAACACCAGAACAGAAACACCAGAAGAGCGAAGGCGTGTGGAGGACGAGGGGGCGGGTACAGCGACTCTGATTAACCCTGGTTTTTGTCTGCCAGGCGTGGCCCTGAAACACACGTATGAAAAGGCGTTCTCGATGGAAAACGGGATGAGGAGGAACGTTCCCAAAGTGGTGGTGGCCATCACGGACGGACGCTCCCAGGACGACGTGAAGATCAACGCCGCCAAGCTCCAGCACGCAGGTACAAGTACACAAACAGAACTACAAATACACAAATACACAAATATAAACTCCAACACGCAGGTACAAATACACAAACAGAACTACAAATACACAAATAGAACTACAGATACACAAACAGAACTACAAATACACAAACAGAACTACAAATACACAAATAGAACTACAAATACACAAATAGAACTACAAATACACAAATAGAACTACAGATACACAAACAGAACTACAAAACACAAATAGAACTACAATACAACAGAACTACAAACAACAAATACACAAACAGAACTACAAATACACAAATACACAAATAGAACTACAACACGCAGGTACAAATACACAAACAGAACTACAAATACACAAATAGAACTACAGATACACAAACAGAACTACAAATACACAAATAGAACTACAGATACACAAACAGAACTCCAACACGCAGGTACAAATACACAAACAGAACTCCAGCACGCAGGTACAAATACACAAACAGAACTACAAATACACAAATAGAACTACAAATACACAAACAGAACTACAACACGCAGGTACAAATACACAAACAGAACTACAACACGCAGGTACAAATATAACTCCAACACGCAGGTACAAATACACAAACAGAACTACAAATACACAAATACACAAATATAACTCCAACACGCAGGTACAAATACACAAACAGAACTACAAATACACAAATACACAAATAGAACTACAACACGCAGGTACAAATACACAAACAGAACTACAAATACACAAATAGAACTACAAATACACAAATAGAACTACAAATACACAAATAGAACTACAAATACACAAATAGAACTACAAATACACACACAAATAGAACTCCAACACACAGGTACAAATACACACAAATAGAACTACAAATACACAAAAGATACACAAATACAAATACACAAATAGAATACACAAACTACACAAATAGAACTACAAATACACAAATAGAACTACAACACGCAGGTACAAATACACAAATCACAGAAACTACAATACACAAATAGAACTACAAATACACAAATAGAACTACAAATACACAAATAGAACTACAAATACACAAATAAACAACACGCAGGTACAAATACAAATTACAAATACACAAATAGAACTACAAATACACAAATAGACTACAAATACACAAATAGAACTACAAATACACAAATAGAAACTACTACAAAATACACAAATAGAACTACAAAACAAATAGAACACAACACAGAACTACAAACTACAAATACACAAATAGAACAACACAACAGGTACAAATACACAAATAGAACTACAAAATACACAAATAGAACTACAAATACACACAAATACACAAATACGAAACAGAACTACAAATACACAAAACACTAAATAGAACTACAACACGCAGGTACAAATACACAAACAGCAAATACAAACTACACAAATACACAAATAGCAACTACAAATACACAAATAGAACTACAATACACAAATAGAACAAATACACAAAATAGAACTACAAATACACAAATAGAACACATACTACAACAGAACAAATACAAATACACAAATAGAACTACAAATACACAAATAGAAGAACAAATAACAAATAGAACTACAAAATACACAAATAAACTCCAACACACAGGTACAAATACACAAAACAGAACTACAAATACACTAAATAGAACTACAACACGCAGGTACAAATACACAAATAGAACTACAAATACACAAATAGAACACACAAATAGACAAATACACAAATACAAATACACAAATAGAACTACAACACGCAGGTACAAATACACAAACAGAACTACAAATACACAAATAGAACTACAAATACACAAATAGAACTACAAATACACAAATAGAACTACAAATACACAAATAGAACTACAACACAACAAATAGAACTACAAATACACAATAGAACTACAAATACACAAATAGAACTACAAATACACAAATAGAACTACAACACACAGGTACAAATACACAAATAGAACTACAAATACACAAATAGAACTACAAATACACAAATAGAACTACAAATACACAAATAGAACTACAAATACACAAATAGAACTACAACACGCAGGTACAAATACACAAACAGAACTACAAATACACAAATACACAAATATAACTCCAACACACAGGTACAAATACACAAACAGAACTACAAATACACAAATAGAACTACAAATACACAAATAGAACTACAAATACACAAATAGAACTACAAATACACAAATAGAACTACAAATACACAAATAGAACTACAAATACACAATAAACTACAACACGTACAAATACACAAACAGAACTACAAATACACAAATACACAAATAGAACTACAACACGCAGTACAAATACACAAACAGAACTACAAATACACAAATAGAACTACAAATACACAAATAGAACTACAACACGCAGGTACAAATACACAAATAGAACTACAAATACACAAATAGAACTACAAATACACAAATAGAACTACAAATACACAAATAGAACTACAAATACACAAATAGAACTACAAATACACAAATAGAACTACAACACGCAGGTACAAATACACAAATAGAACTACAAATACACAAATAGAACTACAAATACACAAATAGAACTACAACACGCAGGTACAAATACACAAATAGAACTACAAATACACAAATACACAAATAGAACTACCAACACGCAGGTACAAATACACAAATAGAACTACAACACACAAATACACAAATAGAACTCCAACACACAGGTACTACAAATACACAAATAGAACTACAAATACACAAATAGAACTACACAAATAGAACTACAACACGCAGGTACAAATACACAAACAGAACTACAAATACACAAATAGAACTACAAATACACAAATAGAACTACAAATACACAAATAGAACTACAAATACACAAATAGAACTACAACACGCAGGTACAAATACACAAACAGAACTACAAATAACAAAAGAACAAATACAACAAAGAACTACAAATACACAAATAGAACTACAACACAACTACAAATACACAAATACAAACTACAAATACACAAATAGAACTACAAAATACACAAATACACAAACAGAACTACAAATACACAAATAGAACTACAAATACACAAATAGAACTACATACAACTACAAATACACAAACAGAACTACAAATACACAAATACACAAATATAACTCCAACACACAACAGGTACAAATACACAAACAGAACTACAAATACACAAATAGAACTACAAATACACAAATAGAACTACAAATACACAAATAGAACTACAAATACACAAATAGAACTACAAATACACAAATACACAAACAGAACTACAACACGCAGGTACAAATACACAAACAGAACTACAAATACACAAATACACAAATTATAACTCCAACACGCAGGTACAAATACACAAACAGAACTACAAAACACACAAATAGAACTACACAAATACACAAATAGAACTACAACACGCAGGTACAAATACACAAACAGAACTACAAATACACAAACAGAACTACAAATACACAAATACACAAATAGAACTACAACACGCAGGTACAAATACACAAACAGAACTACAAATACACAAATAGAACTACAAATACACAAATAGAACTACAAATACACAAATACACAAACAGAACTCCAACACGCAGGTACAAATACACAAACAGAACTACAAATACACAAATACACAAATATAAACTACAAATACACAAATAGAACTACACAAACAGAAACTACAAACACAGTACAAATACACAAATAGAACTACAATACACAAATACACAAATAGAACTACAACACACAAATACACAAATAGAACTACAACACACTATTTTAATATTATTTATAAAATCTGTTGTTTCTGATTTTTTTTCCAAGGCTGGAAATCCCACCCAGACCCAGAGTAAGAAAACACTCAGTAGTAGTAGTAGTAGTAGTAGTAGTATAGTAGTAGTATTTGTAGTAGTATTTGTAGTAGTAGTAGTATTTGTAGTAGTAATAGTACTTTTTTTGCAGGTTACAGCGTGTTTGCCATCGGCGTGGCGGACGTGGACAGTAGTAGTAGTATTTGTAGTAGTATTTGTAGTAGTAATAGTACTTTTTCTGCAGGTTACAGCGTGTTTGCCATCGGCGTGGCGGACGTGGACAGTAGTAGTAGTATTTGTAGTAGTATTTGTAGTAGTAATAGTACTTTTTCTGCAGGTTACAGCGTGTTTGCCATCGGCGTGGCGGACGTGGACAGTAGTAGTAGTATTTGTAGTAGTATTTGTAGTAGTAATAGTACTTTTTCTGCAGGTTACAGCGTGTTTGCCATCGGCGTGGCGGACGTGGACAGTAGTAGTAGTATTTGTAGTAGTATTTGTAGTAGTAATAGTACTTTTTCTGCAGGTTACAGCGTGTTTGCCATCGGCGTGGCGGACGTGGACAGTAGTAGTAGTATTTGTAGTAGTATTTGTAGTAGTAATAGTACTTTTTCTGCAGGTTACAGCGTGTTTGCCATCGGCGTGGCGGACGTGGACAGTAGTAGTAGTATTTGTAGTAGTATTTGTAGTAGTAATAGTACTTTTTTCTGCAGGTTACAGCGTGTTTGCCATCGGCGTGGCGGACGTGGACAGTAGTAGTAGTATTTTGTAGTAGTATTTGTAGTAGTAATAGTACTTTTTCTGCAGGTTACAGCGTGTTTGCCATCGGCGTGTGGCGGACGTGGACAGTAGAGTAGTAGTAGTAGTAGTAGTATTTGTAGTAGTAATAGTACTTTTTCTGCAGGTTACAGCGTGTTTGCCATCGGCGCCATGGCGCGGCGTGGCGGACGTGGACAGTAGTAGTAGTAGTAGTAGTATTTGTAGTAGTAATAGTACTTTTTCTGCAGGTTACAGCGTGTTTGCCATCGGCGTGGCGGACGTGGATTTCTCTGAGCTGCAGCAGATCGGCTCCAAACCGAGCGACCGTCACGTTTTCGTGGTGGACGATTTCGACGCCTTCAACACGATCAAAGAAAACCTGATCACGTTCATCTGCGAGACGTCCACTTCCTGTGAGTACGGCGCACGCAGGAAGTGCCCCCCCCCCTCGCCCGTGACCCTTTCACACTAAAAGCCTCTGTCCTTCTCCACAGCCTGTCCGCTCATCTACCTCAACGGCTTCACGTCTCCAGGTCAGTGTGTTCACGCGCTCAAGCTCAGAGTCAAACTTTAACACTTCCACAACCATTTTAGAACATTTATCCTCGCCTGGATTTTTTTTCTTAACTTTGAATTTGAATTTATTTGATTTTGAGTTCATTTGTTTGGAGGATCAGCCCCTTCAGAGTCTCGCCAGTTCGTTTTGGAGGAGTCCTCATAGTTACAACAACAAAAGACGGATACAGAAGTGCAGACAGTTATGAAATGTAAATTCAAATAAACATCAAAACATCAATAAATCTAATCTGAACAAAAAACAAACAACAAACAAAAAGACAGAATTCAAATATAGTCACAAAATGCAACAAGATGAACGACAAAAATTCAACAAAATGATCAAAAACAATGACACGGGTTTTGTGCTTAAATCTCCCCATTTTACCCCTATTGAAGTGTTATACATCTTTTTTTTCACTACAATCTGTTATTTCACGATCTGCTGCTGGAGTCGTGTCACGTGGCTGGAATAAAAACTACAGGACCACAAATACACATGAAAAAAATAAAATAAAAATCACACTCTTTCACACAAAACACAGCAAACATGTAAAAACAACTTTTCTGGACATAAAAAATGTTGAATTTAGGACTTGAGCTACAAAAATGTAAAATATCAAGTCTGTAAATAAACAAAAAATCTCCTTTTTGCCTCAAAACAAAAAAAATAAAAATACTGTAATGGCCTCGTGACTTGACTGGTGCAGGTCATGGAAACAGCTGGAGTCAGGTCCAGGTCACAGAGACACATCACGTCCTGTATTTCCATGAGGTTTATTACATTTGGATTTGGACATTTTGCCTGAAATAAACCTGAAAATAAAAATAATAAGAGATGCACAATTACCCCTCACTACCAAGGTGTGTAATTTGGCATTTATTTGAGACTTTTTTCAGTTGTTCTGAACACAGACGCTCAGAGCATCGACCGTTTTGACTCAACACACTCTTTGACAAAGTTTGGACCAATCAAAATGGACGGAGCGACTGAGTTTGGACCAAAACAGAGTTCCTATTGGTGGTTTTCAGATTTTAGATTGTGGTGAAAGAAAACTAAATTCCCAAATATGGAACTTGATCATTTCTATTATTGACTTGACCCAGGACCCTGATGCCCTGCAACAAAAATCTAGGGTTGAATAATATTAATTATAAGATGTCCCCAACTGTATTAACTCATATTGACCTACAGCAGTGGTGCTCAATACGTCGATCTCGATCTACCAGTCGATCTCCAAGGTCGTGTGGGTAGATCGTCGTGTCTCGTCTCGGACTCGCGTTTGGACTCGGTCTTGTCTCTCACTCGAGGTCTGATCATATTTGATTCCGGCCGCTGCTGTTGGTAATAAACTTGTAGCGGGTGCAAGCGTGTTACCTGTTGTAGTACTCGGTGTAGAAGTGTAGTAGTGTAGTAATAGTAGTACTTGTAGCGGGTGCAGGAGCGTGTGGGGCGTCTCAGTGCAGCCTGTGCGCTCATTTGAAACCCGCGGAGACTCTACGGCGCATCACAAACACACACGCTCCCTATGCACGGCTCGTCTGCGACAGCGTGTGCCCTCGTGTACCAGCGTGCATCACAGGGCAGGTTCAACTTCCTAAACATCCTACCTGTCCACCTGCCTCACGTCAGCACGCCGCCCCTCGCCTTTTCACGCTCTCGCTCCTTCCTGCGTACAGCCAACACAAGCCCCTCCCACAGTGCGGCTGATTAGAAGAACAAGACCAAACGTGAAGCAAAAACCAGTCTAAATTTGTGTTCCAGTGTTGGCACAAAGCAGGTCTACAGCATAGAGCGGATCTACAGAACAGACCTACTGCCACATTTGGCTGAAGTTTGTCTAACAAAAGTGACAAATGCATCTGTGTGTTTGTCACGATGTGCGTTTGGTTTGGTAAACGTGCAGAGGCTGGTAAATATCACTGCAAAACCACAAAAGAATGAAACTCCAGTTTGGAACTTTAAAAAACAGGTTTAAAAATCTTCCTTCACTTTTTTCACAGTTTTGTGTAAAGTGCCAGAGGAAGTTCTCTTAAAGAAGAGGTTCTCAAACTGTGGGGGAGGGTCCAGAAAAGGGCCACAGAGTGTTTCAGTGCAGTTTGTTTGACTTTGTATTAGGTAGATCTTTTTGACTTGGTCATTTTGTAAGTAGATCACATGATGAAAAAGTGTGAACACCTCTGATCTATAAAATGCTGTGATGTCGTCTGAAACCCAACTATTGGACACTCGTTTTCCCTACATCATCACGCAGCATGTGACGCAGGATAATGCCGGAAATAACTCTAAGCAAATCTAACCCAAGCGGCGGATTTCAAAATGTTGGTTCATTCAAATCAATGGTGTCGAGCTCAGTGTCTCATGTTCCAGATTCTCCTTTAGCCCGGTGAGGTTCTTCCGGTGGCTCT
>NW_026571036.1:2124863-2137363 GCF_026225935.1 Boleophthalmus pectinirostris
GCTCAATACGTCGATCTCGATCTACCAGTCGATCTCCAAGGTCGTGTGGGTAGATCGTCGTGTCTCGTCTCGGACTCGCGTTTGGACTCGGTCTTGTCTCTCACTCGAGGTCTGATCATATTTCATTGCGGCCGCTGCTGTTGGTAATAAACTTGTAGCGGGTGCAGGAGCGTGTGGGGCGTCTCAGTGCAGCCTGTGCGCTCATTTGAAACCCGCGGAGACTCTACGGCGCATCACAAACACACACGCTCCCTATGCACGGCTCGTCTGCGACAGCGTGTGCCCTCGTGTACCAGCGTGCATCACAGGGCAGGTTCAACTTCCTAAACATCCTACCTGTCCACCTGCCTCACGTCAGCACGCCGCCCCTCGCCTTTTCACGCTCTCGCTCCTTCCTGCGTACAGCCAACACAAGCCCCTCCCACAGTGCGGCTGATTAGAAGAACAAGACCAAACGTGAAGCAAAAACCAGTCTAAATTTGTGTTCCAGTGTTGGCACAAAGCAGGTCTACAGCATAGAGCGGATCTACAGAACAGACCTACTGCCACATTTGGCTGAAGTTTGTCTAACAAAAGTGACAAATGCATCTGTGTTTGTCACGATGTGCGTTTGGTTTGGTAAACGTGCAGAGGCTGGTAAATATCACTGCAAAACCACAAAAGAATGAAACTCCAGTTTGGAACTTTAAAAAACAGGTTTAAAAATCTTCCTTCACTTTTTTCACAGTTTTGTGTAAAGTGTCAGAGGAAGTTCTCTTAAAGAAGAGGTTCTCAAACTGTGGGGGAGGGTCCAGAAAAGGGCCACAGAGTGTTTCAGTGCAGTTTGTTTGACTTTGTATTAGGAAGATCATTTTGACTTGGTCATTTTGTAAGTAGATCACATGATGAAAAAGTGTGAACACCTCTGATCTATAAAATGCTGTGATGTCGTCTGAAACCCAACTATTGGACACTCGATTTCCCTACATCATCACGCAGCATGTGACGCAGGATAATGCCGGAAATAACTCTAAGCAAATCTAACCCAAGCGGCGGATTTCAAAATGTTGGTTCATTCAAATCAATGGGTCGAGCTCAGTGTCTCATGTCTCCAGATTCTCCTTTAGCCCGGTGAGGTTCTTCCAGTGGCTCTGGGTCGACTGAGCAGGTGCAGTAGAGTCTTTATGTCCCACGGGAAAACGCACACGGAGCGCGGCCTCCTGTGTCATGTGATCACTTTGACCAATCAGAGTGGAGCCGGATTAAACGATTATAAAGAGTTTTTTAAGACAACTGAAGGATTTTTGAGCTGAGAAAAAAGTTTATGGTCTAAAAATAGGTAAAAATCACCACAAAATCCGATATTTTTGAAAGTTGTAGATCCGTGTCAGCTGAACACGAGCAGTTTATGATTCATTTGTGATTTATCAGAAAAATCCTGTCTCAGCCCAGAGGATTTTTTCCACCAGTGTTTGGCCGATAAACTTTAACAATACACGATCCAGTTGTTTTAATAGATTCACGCTCGAACCAAAATAACTAAAGCCGCAACCGTCAGCTTTTCAAGGAAATAAGTAAGTTTCTATTAAGTTTCAATCTTTTATCGTTGTAAAGTTGTGCGTGGTTTTATAAAACATATTCCCAGGTGTCGTGTACGATATCGTCGGAGTTAATCTGAGTTTGTTTGAACTCGGTGGACACGTTCACATGATTCTGTGTTTTGAACTGCAGGATTCCGTATGTTGGAGGCGTTTAACCTGACGGAGAAAAGCTACAGCTCCTTGAGCGGCGTCTCCATGGAACCAGGCTCCTTCAACAGCTACACGGCCTACAGACTCCACAAGAACTCCTACATCTCCCAGCCCTCCACGTGAGTCCAGACCAGGACCAGGACCAGGACTAGACCAGACCAAGACCAGACCAGGACCAGGACCAGACCAGACCAGACCAGGACTAAACCAAGACTAAACCAGGACTACAGACTCCACAAGAACTCCTACATCTCCCAGCCCTCCACGTGAGTCCAGACCAGGACCAGACCAGGACTAGACCAGGACCAGACCAGACCAGGACCAGGACTGAACCAGGACCAGACCAGGACTAAACCAAGACTAAACCAGGACTACAGACTCCACAAGAACTCCTACATCTCCCAGCCCTCCACGTGAGTCCAGACCAGGACCAGGACCAGGACTGAACCAGGACCAGACCAGACCAGGACCAGGACCAGACCACGACCAGACCAGACCAGACCACACCAGACCAGGACCAGACCAGGACTAAACCAAGACTAAACCAGGACTACAGACTCCACAAGAACTCCTACATCTCCCAGCCCTCCACGTGAGTCCAGACCACGACCAGACCAGGACTAGACCAGGACCAGGACCAGACCAGGACCAGGACTGAACCAGGACCAGACCAGGACTAAACCAAGACTAAACCAGGACTACAGACTCCACAAGAACTCCTACATCTCCCAGCCCTCCACGTGAGTCCAGACCAGGACCAGGACCAGGACCAGGACCAGGACCAGACCAGACCAGGACCAGGACCAGACCACGACCAGACCAGACCAGACCACACCAGACCAGGACCAGACCAGGACTAAACCAAGACTAAACCAGGACTACAGACTCCACAAGAACTCCTACATCTCCCAGCCCTCCACGTGAGTCCAGACCACGACCAGACCAGGACTAGACCAGGACCAGACCAGACCAGGACCAGGACCAGGACCAGGACCAGACCAGGACCAGGACCAGGACCAGACCAGGACTAAACCAAGACTAAACCAGGACTACAGACTCCACAAGAACTCCTACATCTCCCAGCCCTCCACGTGAGTCCAGACCACGACCAGACCAGGACTAGACCAGGACCAGACCAGACCAGGACCAGGACCAGACCACGACCAGACCAGACCAGGACTAAACCAAGACTAAACCAGGACTACAGACTCCACAAGAACTCCTACATCTCCCAGCCCTCCACGTGAGTCCAGACCAGGACCAGACCAGGACTAGACCAGGACCAGACCAGACCAGGACCAGGACCAGACCAGACCAGACCAGACCAGGACTAAACCAAGACTAAACCAGGACTACAGACTCCACAAGAACTCCTACATCTCCCAGCCCTCCACGTGAGTCCAGACCAGGACCAGACCAGGACTAGACCAGGACCAGAACCAGACCAGGACCAGGACCAGACCAGGACCAGACCAGGACCAGGACCAGGACTAAACCAAGACTAAACCAGGACTACAGACTCCACAAGAACTCCTACATCTCCCAGCCCTCCACGTGAGTCCAGACCAGGACCAGACCAGGACTAGACCAGGACCAGACCAGACCAGGACCAGGACCAGACCAGGACCAGACCAGACCAGACCAGGACTAAACCAAGACTAAACCAGGACTACAGACTCCACAAGAACTCCTACATCTCCCAGCCCTCCACGTGAGTCCAGACCAGGACCAGGACCAGGACTGAACCAGGACCAGACCAGACCAGACCAGGACCAGACCAGGACCAGACCAGGACTAAACCAAGACTAAACCAGGACTACAGACTCCACAAGAACTCCTACATCTCCCAGCCCTCCACGTGAGTCCAGACCAGGACCAGACCAGGACTAGACCAGGACCAGACCAGGACCAGACCAGACCAGACCAGACCAGGACCAGACCAGGACTGAACCAGGACCAGACCACACCAGACCAGGACTAAACCAGGACTACAGACTCCACAAGAACTCCTACATCTCCCAGCCCTCCACGTGAGTCCAGACCAGGACCAGGACCAGGACTGAACCAGGACCAGACCAGACCAGACCAGACCAGACCAGACCAGACCAGGACTAAACCAAGACTAAACCAGGACTACAGACTCCACAAGAACTCCTACATCTCCCAGCCCTCCACGTGAGTCCAGACCAGGACCAGGACCAGACCAGGACCAGGACCAGGACCAGACCAGACCAGGACCAGACCAGGACTGAACCAGGACCAGACCAGACCAGACCAGGACCAGACCAGACCAGGACTAAACCAAGACTAAACCAGGACTACAGACTCCACAAGAACTCCTACATCTCCCAGCCCTCCACGTGAGTCCAGACCAGGACCAGACCAGGACTGAACCAGGACCAGACCAGACCAGACCAGGACTGAACCAGGACCAGACCAGGACCAGACCAGGACCAGGACCAGGACCAGACCAGGACTAAACCAAGACTAAACCAGACCAGGACTACAGACTCCACAAGAACTCCTACATCTCCCAGCCCTCCACGTGAGTCCAGACCAGGACCAGACCAGGACTAGACCAGGACCAGGACCAGACCAGGACCAGGACCAGACCAGACCAGGACCAGACCAGGACCAGACCAGGACCAGACCAGACCAGGACTAAACCAAGACTAAACCAGGACTACAGACTCCACAAGAACTCCTACATCTCCCAGCCCTCCACGTGAGTCCAGACCAGGACCAGACCAGGACTGAACCAGGACCAGACCAGACCAGACCAGGACTGAACCAGGACCAGACCAGGACCAGACCAGGACCAGGACCAGACCAGGACCAGGACTAAACCAAGACTAAACCAGGACTACAGACTCCACAAGAACTCCTACATCTCCCAGCCCTCCACGTGAGTCCAGACCAGGACCAGACCAGGACTAGACCAGGACCAGGACCAGACCAGGACCAGGACCAGACCAGACCAGGACCAGACCAGGACCAGGACTAAACCAAGACTAAACCAGGACTACAGACTCCACAAGAACTCCTACATCTCCCAGCCCTCCACGTGAGTCCAGACCAGGACCAGACCAGGACTAGACCAGACCAGACCAGACCAGACCAGACCAGGACCAGACCAGCACCAGACCAGGACTAAACCAAGACTAAACCAGGACTACAGACTCCACAAGAACTCCTACATCTCCCAGCCCTCCACGTGAGTCCAGACCAGGACCAGGACCAGGACTGAACCAGGACCAGGACCAGGACCAGACCAGACCAGGACTGAACCAGGACCAGACCAGGACCAGACCAGGACTAAACCAAGACTAAACCAGGACTACAGACTCCACAAGAACTCCTACATCTCCCAGCCCTCCACGTGAGTCCAGACCAGGACCAGGACCAGGACCAGACCAGACCAGACCAGGACCAGACCAGACCAGACCAGGACCAGGACTGAACCAGGACCAGACCAGGACTGAACCAGGACCAGACCAGGACCAGACCAGGACTAAACCAGGACCAGACCAGGACCAGACCAGGACCAGACCAGGACTGAACCAGGACCAGACCAGGATTAAACCAGGGCTAAACCAGGACTAAACCAGGACTAGACCAGGACTAAACCAGGACTAGACCAGGACTAAACCAGGACTAAACCAGGACTAAACCAGGACTAGACCAGGACTAAACCAGGACTAGACCAGGACCAGACCAGGACTAAACCAGGACTAAACCAGGACTAAACCAGGACTAGACCAGGACTAGACCAGGACACTTGAACCCGTCTGTCTCCTCCTCAGGGACGTTCATCCGGACGGCGTTCCCAGCACGTTCACGATGATCCTGATGCTGCGGCTGCTCCCGGACTCTCCCTCCGAGGCCTTCGACGTGTGGCAGGTCTCCTCCAAGGACCACAAACCCGAGACCGGACTCACCATAGACCGTAAGTCCTGGTTTAGTCCTGGTTCAGTCCCGGTTCAGTCCCGGTTCAGTCCCGGTTCAGCGTCCTTACCTCGTCTTCCTGCGTGTGTCCTTCAGCCTCCTCTCAGACCGTCTCCTTCTACAACAAAGACCAGAGCGGAGAGGTGCAGACGGCCAAGTTCGACGGCGACGGCGTCAAAAAGATCTTCCACGGAAGCTTCCACAAGGTCAGAATAAAAAAAACACACAACGATCTACGGCTGAAGTCTGAAAAACTCAAACGTTAAAGGTCCCGTACCACACGATCACACTCTCATCTGTGTCCTGAAGTCGTTTCCTCGTCACAAACAAACCTGGAGCTGTGTTTTGTTTCACACATTTAGGCTGAGTTCTTCTCTCAAACACTCAAAAACACTCTGCTCCACTGTGTTTTTAAACTCCTCACACCTTCACTAGAATCATCTGGATCATGGATTTGCAATTTTTTTCAGCGTATGAGCCCATATTGTGTATTACAGGCGGGTGGTAATTACACAGGGGTGGGTCAGGACTAAACCAGGTCTAAACCAGGACTAATCTTGGACTTAAGAGAGAAAACCCCGAGCAGTTTGTCCACAAAGCGCGATCGGGCGACTGCCGCGTTTATGTCCGTGAGGTGCGGAGCTGAGCCGCTCCTTTCTCCTGTGGTCACCACCGAGCCCGTCCTGACAGTGAGTCCTGTTTCAGTCCTGGTTTAGTCCTGGTTTAGTCCTGGTTCAGTCCTAGTTCAGTCATGGTTTAGTCCTCCTCTTCAGTCCTGGTTTAGTCCTGGTTTAGTCCTGGTTTAGTCTTGGTTCAATCCGGGGCGTAGGCAGCGCAAAAGTTTGATATAATCTCGGGTTAACAAGCAGGTGCGGTCCTGTACTGGCAGGTGCGGTCAGGTGCGGTCCTGTCCTGGCAGGTGCGGTGTTGTACTGTGGGTCTCCAAAAACAGACCGGTGCAGGACTCTGTGCTGTCGGCTCCATTATGGAATAAATGAATCTTCACTTTGTTACATAAAGAAGGAGGAAAATAACAAAAGGACGACAGCAGAAATAAGTTTTAAGAAAGGAAGTAAAAAGTGTTGCACCTGTCGATCCTGTCGGAGAAAAGTGTATAAAGTTTGTGCTGAGGTTTTACAGCCTTAACACAGATATAATAATTGTAAAATATAAAGTTGATACTTGGTGGATTTCACCTGTCGCAGGTTATTTTTAGAACGTAACTCCCACGATAAACGAGGGACACTGAACTCTCACCTCAACCTGTGCACATGGACTCACACTTGTCCCGACCGAGATGGAAAATGGAGAATTTCTTGTCCAAGTCGTTGTTAAATGTGCATTTGTGCTTCGGTGTGTTTCAGACTGACCGACTGTTTGTGTCTCGCTCCTTCTGAGTCACAGACGCTACGAGAGACGCTCAGTTTAATGAACGATACTGAAAACCCGGACATTTGCATCACTTTATAAAAAAACCCCGGACATGACGCAAAATACGGACATGTCCAGGGAAAAACCGACGTATGGTCACCCTAGTTTAGGTCGTGAAAAATCATGGAAAATTCACTTTAGGTCGTGAAAAAGTCATGGAAAATTCACTTTAGGTCGTGAAAAAGTCATGGAAAATTCACTTTAGGTCGTGAAAAAGTCATGGAAAAAGTTTTGTCGGTGAAAAAGAGGGAGCCCTGACCTCTTCACCGGCACCAGGTCTCGTCTGTGGACGGACCCACACGAGCCGCAGATTCCAGGGACTCACTCCGAAGACGATGATGAAAGACGACTCGAGTTACAGCGACGACAACAACAAGGTGGAACAGAGACGGGCTCATAAAAAGAGTCACTCAAACACGTGTGAATGAAACAAAAGACAAAGTCCAGGTCTGTTTCTGACGAGGGAAACAACAGTCAAACCGTTTCCCGACTCTTGGACAATAAAAGGTTTTATAATTCGACCCAGAGAGTGGATCTGGAGAGCTGCTCGTACAGTAGATCTGCACCGGGACGTTCTGGGTCAGACCTTTAAGACACTTTTAGACTTTTAGTTTGGGAGTAAAGTCACGATGCTGAAATCTCACACTAAGGAACAGACTCGATACTGATTTCAATAGCACAATAATAATAAAAAAAAACTCTTCTTTTAGACAATCTCCTGTGATTTTACACATTAAATAGTAAAATTTTCTTTTATTTTCCCACGTGTCCTGCGCAATCCTTCAGTGATCCAGGTCTAAACCAAGACTAAACTAAACCAGGTCTAATCCAGGTCTATACCAGGTCTAAACCAAGACTAAACTAAACCAGGTCTAATCCAGGTCTATACCAGGTCTAAACCAAGACTAAACTAAACCAGGTCTAATCCAGGTCTATACCAGGTCTAAACCAAGACTAAACTAAACCAGGTCTAAGCCAGGTCTAAAAAAGGTCTAAACCAGAACTATAAGAGGACTAAACTTAACCAAGTCTAAAACAAATCTAAATTATGTGTAAACCAGGTCTAAACAAGATCTAAACCAGGTCTGTAGGAGGTCTAAACCAGGTCTAAATCAGGTCTACACCAGGTCTAAACTTGGACCACACTAAACCCCTTCTATACCAGGTCTAAAACAGGTCTAAACCAGATGTAAACCAGGAATAAACAAGATTTAAAACAGGTCTGTAGCAGGTCTAAACCAGGTCTAAACCAGGTCTAAACCAGAACTACAGGAGGGCTAAACTTAACCAGGTATAAAACAAATCTAAATTATGCATAAACCAGGTCTAAATCAGGACTAAACTCAGCCAGGTTTAAACCAGATGTAAACCAGGTCTAAACCAGGACTAAACAAGATCTAAACCAGGTCTGTCGCAGGTCTAAACCAGGTCTAAACCTGGTCCATGTGTGTATACTGGTGTCTGTGTTCTTGTTCTGATCCAGTTCGTTCTAAACACATTCAGGAAAAGTTCTAAAAATGTAACTCTGTCCTGAAAATGGGACTTTTTTTTAGGATCAATACCTGTAGTATTACTTCTGTACTCTACTACTACTTTTAGTTTCCATATTGATTAGTTTGATTTTGGATGCGTCTCTTGTTTTCCACACTGAAGACTTGTGTGTTTGTGTTTGTGCAGCTTCACGTGATGGTTTCGTCGTCGTCGGTGAAGTTGAGCATCGACTGTCAGGAGGTGGGAGAGAAGGAGCTGAAGGAGGCGGGAAACACGTCCACAGACGGATACCAGGTCCTGGGCAAAATGAGCAAGAGCATCGGGTCCAAGGGCGAGTCTGCCACCGTGAGTATGACCCACAGAACCTTCCCACGCCCCCACCACACTCACAGAACCTTCCCACACTCACAGAACCTTCCCACACCTCACAGAACCTTCCCCACACTCACAGAACCTTCCCCACACTCACAGAACCTTCCCCAAACTCACAGAACCTTCCCGCGCCCCCTCCAGACCCACAGAACCTTCCAAATCGAATCAATTTGATATATATCGTATCGAACCGAAAGCTCACTGTATAGAGACATGTATCGTATCGGCAACTTCTTAACGATACTCAGCCCGAGACGACATGAAGAAATGTGTTTTTCACTTGAATTCTTGGGATTATGACGGAAATAATTCACACCAAAATCTTGTCAAGGGATTTTTAAAACAAAAAAAGCGTCACATTTACAATTATATGAGCCTCTTTAAAATATCGCAATAAATATCGTACCGTGAGATGAATATCGTGATAATATCGTACGGAGAGATTTGGATTTCGTTACAGCCCTAAAAGAGACGACAATAAAAGCACCGACAGGATTTTGAATGTTAAAAACTATTATCCAAATCATAAAGTGAGTGGGAAGAGTTAACATCAGATTTAGTCCTAAAAGTTTAATCAGTTCTCCACATGTAGGTGCTGGAAAGTCATGGAAAATTCACTTTAGGTCATGGAAAAGTGTTGAAATCGTCAGTGAAAAAGAGGAGAAACGCTGATCTGTTTTCAGTAGAAGCTGTGTTTGATTTACACGTGTTTACTTCGGATCTGGCGCACAAATCAAAATCACACTCAGGCGCTTAATTCCACACATAAATAAATCTTCAATAAAACCTTAATATTCACTTTTGTTTATCCAGACGGTTTTACGAGGTTTGTGTTTATTAAACGTGAGACGCTGGAGCCGAGGTCGATACAAACCACGTGCGCTTTGATGCTCCGGCGGGACGTATGCAGATTTATGAATGAAAATAAAATGAAATTAACCATGTTTTAAGCACATTGATAACAGACGCGGACACTTCAAAGTCCGGCGCACATGTCGGGGCCGAATCGCCGCCTCGGGAACACGTGTCCCTCCGCCTCCCGTCCGTCTTTTATGATCTGTTCAATCTAGTCCCAGCTGTGGATTTTTCACACAGAGATCAAAACACGTCAGACGCTTCTTCCCCCGAGTGTGAAACGTGTTCCAGCTCCACGGGTTTAAACACACACGCTTGTATTTTCTGCGTCGGCGTCGGCCAAACCTAACGCCGGGTTCTGTGGAAATGAAAGTCCCGCCGCCTAAACCGACAGTACAATCTAAATAATAAATAAAATCAAATAAATAAGTCCCAAGTTTGACACGTATTTCTTTAGATTAGAGTTGGATTTACTTTTCCTCGTCCTATAGCAGATTTTACTTCAACCTGCCGAGGGACTGAAGATGGAAATGAGCCACGTTGGCCATAATCTTTGCATATTTACATTTTTAATGTTCATTATTATGTACTGTCCCTTTACAAATAAATAAAATAAGAAATAAGAAGAGACGCAGGTTTGATGTTTGCACACAGTGATCAAACTTTCTACTTCATTTATTTACGAACAAACAGCAGCGATTGGTTAAATAAAAAAAAGTTCCCGCCGACTGTCGAGCGAACGGATCCTAACGCTGCGAGGTCACACGGTTTCTACGAATGAAACCGGCCAATGAATCAGACTAATAATGAACAGAATCAGCAGAGAAACGACAGGAGATTCACTCACTCTGTCGTGTGTCAGAACTGTCGACATTCAGATCGTGACAAAGCGACTCATAAAAACATCTCTCCTGTAAACAGTTCTATAGACCAGGAGTGTTAAACTCATTTTGTTCCGGGGTCGTGTCCAACCGACTTTGATCCCAAAGTGTCCGGATCAGAAAACTCATGTCATATAAACCCCAAAAATAACAATAAGTTCAAATATTTGTGCAGAGAAACACAAATCTATTACACAAATCTTTTTTAAGTGATTCTTTTACAAAATATTATAATATTATGAACAACCTGAAACTTTAAGAAAAATAAAATTTCAACACAAAGTTTTAACATGAACTTGTCTGTAAACAGGAATAAGTCCATTTTTGTTGTAAAATCCTGCACTCGGCTCCACTTTTCTCATGTTGGACATTTTTCTGATGAGGGTGTCACGGTCAACAGTCAAAACGATCGTCCTTTAAGAGCGTTTGGAAAGAGACAAGTCTTCATTTGTGCTGCTCTGGTGGGAGGGGCCACGTACAGAGACGCTGGAGACGCTGCTGTGATAAATACCACAGAAAATTAACAATATTTTAATAGAAAATATAATTACAATATTTTAGCAGAAAATCAGCCGAGGGCCAGATTAAAGGTGTTGGAGGGCCGGATCTGGCCCCCGGGCCGTATGTTTGACACCTGTGTCTTACAGGATTTGGGAAAAGCTGAATATAAAAGTTTGCCCCGTTAACGGCGCGTTACATACGGCATGAACAAACAGCAGCGATTGGTTAAATAAAAAAAGTCCCGCCGACTGTCGAGCGAACGGATCCTAACGCTGCGAGGTCACACGGTTTCTACGAATGAAACCGGCCAATGAATCAGACTAATAATGAACAGAATCAGCAGAGAAACGACAGGAGATTCACTCACTCTGTCGTGTGTCAGAACTGTCGACATTCAGATCGTGACTCATAAAAACATCTCTCTTGTAAACAGTTCTCTAGAGTCTGTGTTTAGACTCAGGCCTTAGATTGAAATGTCTCACTGTGTCGTGTGTGTGTGTGTGTGTGTGTGTGTGTGTGTGCGTGTGTGCGTGTGTGTGTGTGTGTGTTGTGTGTGTGTGTGCGTGCGTGTGCGTGCGTGTTGTTGTGCGTCTGCTGCTCGTCTCCGCTGTGATGTCTCATGTTTTCCTGTCCTCTCCGTTTGTAGTTCCAGCTGCAGATGTTTGACATGGTGTGTAGTTTGGCCTGGGGCAGTCGGGATCGCTGCTGTGACCTTCCCTCCACGGTGAGAAACGTTTAACACACGACGCCGCAAACCTTGAACCAGTCTCAGGTTTTCACTTTCTGACCCGCTCCCGGTGGCGGCGGCAACGTTTATCCCCGTTTTACATCAGACCGGCGGAAGTTTGAGAAGAAAAGCAGAAAACAAAAAGTGCAAAAAGGCAGGAAGTGTGTGCGAGGTGTAAAACAGAACACGCCGGCTTATGTCAACACCGGAAAACTCTTCTTCAAAACACAGACGCAGTTTTACACACTTATGTCAAGACATTCTCTTTTATTTCTATCAGTCATCTCCGTGAAGTCGCCCACATCACATTTTGAGGCTGAATCATCGACCCAAGATAAACTATTTTTAAGAACCAGAATCACACAAATTCAACTTTTTGCTGCACAAACGAAGCACAAACGATTGACTCCGTTTTGTGTCCTTTTTTTTCAGTTTGAAGTTTCCTGGAGGCTGCTGACCCCAATTTGACCTTTAAAAAAAAATCTTGACTATTTCTAAAACTAAAACGGCACAAACGAAACACAAAGGACTGACAGAGTTTTTGTGCAGGTTTTTGTGTTTGATGTG
>NW_026571036.1:2142363-2164863 GCF_026225935.1 Boleophthalmus pectinirostris
TATAGACCAGGTTTTGACCGGGTTTAGACCTGGTTTAGACCGGGTTTAGACCTGGTTTAGACCGAGTTTAGACCAGGTTTACACCGGGTTTAGACCGAGTTTAGACTGGGTTTAGACTGGGTTTAGATCAGGCTTTAGTTCTGGTTTAGTCCTGGTTTAGTTCTGGTTTATTCTTGGTTTATTTTGTGGTTTGAAGCTGCGATTTGTTTTAAATTTCTACAGTTTATTCAGAAAAATCTCATAAATTGTAATTGTCCAAAATCAGGAAAAAAAACATCATTAAGGATTTTATTTATTTATTTATTGATATTTTATTTTTTATGATCATGTTTATTAATTAAAATTCTTGTTGTTTTGTTTTTCAGGGAGCTCCTGGGACCAAAGGCCCCCGAGGAGAGCGCGGAGAGACCGGTCCAGCTGTGAGTCTCTCTGTACAGAAATGACAGTGAAGTTTGTCTATTTTAGAAAATGATGAGGCTCCACCGTGTTTTTAAACTCCACACACCTTCACCACCTTCACATTTGGATCTTTTTAGTCCTGGAGCTGCAGTTTTTTTTTTGCAGTTCACGTGAAAACTGCAAAAACGTTTAAGATATAAACACTTAAATCTTTCAGAAAATAACTTCAAAATGGTGGAATTTATCTGTCCACACGGAAATTTAACTTCTTAAAATCATCTCAGAAATATTAATGACATAATAAATCTGAAAACAAGACGAAGAACCTGATAAAAGTTTGAAAGTTTTGGCCAGAGCAGAGAAATTTGTGGAGCGCACGGTGGAACATTTACAGAGTTTAGAGTTTTGGAGGAGAAGAAAAATCCGCGTGTGATTCGTTCATTTGTTTTTCAAAATAAAACAAAAAAAAAAAGAAAATGAAAATGAAAAAGAAAAAAACGATTTTCTTCATTATTTGTCTCCAAAACCAAAATTAAAAAACAGATAAAGATTTTTTTTTCAGTTTTCGATTTTTTGTTTAAATGGAAAATGGAAAAACGGATAATGGACTGAACAAGGACTAAACCAGGACTAAACCAGGACTGAAACCAGGACTCAAACAGGACTAAACCAGGACTCAAACAGGACTAAACTAACCAGGACTAACCAGGACTAAACCAGGACTAACCAGGACTGGAAACAGGACTAAACCAGGACTAAAGGACTGGAAAGGACTGAGGAACAGGACTTCGGGACCCAGGACCGGAACCAGACCAGGACTGATACCAGGACTTAGACCGGGACTGAGACCAAGACTGAGGCCGGGACCAGACTGGCACCAGACCATGATTGAGACAAGGCCCAGACTGGGACTTAGACCGAGACTGAGACTGAGGCTGGGACCAGACCAGGACTGAAGCTGGGACCAGACTGGGACCAGACCATGATTGAGACCAGGCCCAGACCAGGCCCAGACAGGGACCAGACTGGGACTGAGACCGGACCAGACTGGGACTGAGACCGGGACGAGACAAGGACTGAAAACAGTTTAGTCCTGGTTTCAGTCCTGGTTTAGTCCTGGTTTAGTCCTGGTTTAGTCCTGGTTTATTCCTGGTTTAGTCCAGTCCTGGTTTAGTCCTGGTTTTTTTCCATTTTTTTTTTCCATTTTTCATTTAAACACAAAATCGAAAACTGAAAAAACAAATCATTATCTTTTTTTAAAATTTTGGTTTTGGAGACAAATAATGAAGAAAACAGTTTTGTTTTTTTCTCTCATTTTTGGTTTTATTTTGAAAAACGCATGAACGAACGACACACAGATTGTGGAAAGACTCATAATAAAGAGATTCTCCAAACATGAAAAATGTGAATGAAACAAACACAAGTGCAGGTGTGTTTGTGAGGACTTGAAGCTCACACGAGTCGGGTTTAGATGAATTAGATGAAGTGTGGTTTAAAGACGAATGGGACGGTTGTGATTTGTGCGTTTGTCTTGATGAAGTGTCGTTGTCAGAGGTGGTTTTATGTACTCGGCCGTTCCGCGTCTTCTGTCTGAACCTGCCCAAAGTCTTCAGCTGAACCTGGCCCAGAGCGTCGTTTAAAGAAATAAATACAGTTGTGAAGTCGACGTTCAGACTGCCGCCGGAAGTGACCCCAATCTGATTTTTTTTTGGCCCCTGTGCTCCTGAATCTGATCTTTTAATGAGGATTTTTTGAAATGTGACCCAGGACACTTGGATCTGTGGTTTTGACATGTGACTTGAGTCTGAACGCTCAGGTCACATTCATCCCACCTACACGTCGAGCTCAGAGTCTCGTCAGTACATGCATCACAAACTTCCGTGCAATTTATTCTGGGAAGGATCCTCCGAAAAAGTGAGCATCAAACCTCCGTGTTTGTTTTCCCAGTGGGACGTGTCTGTTGTCAAAGTCGATCTTTTCAGGTCCTCGCTCGGTGTTTGTGGTGTATATATTTATTCTCTGTTCATGTTTGTGGTTCTGGTTCTGGGGTTTTTCTTCCTGATAATAACGTCGCTGTGTCTCTGGATACTCGTCCCTGATTGGTCGACGCGGCGTCTGACGCGAAAAGTTCAACATTTTCAACTTCTTGACGCTGACGCCTCGGACGCGCGTCTAGAGCGTCGACGCCAAAACGCTCAAAACGCGCCGCATCGACGCCAGACTCGCACCGCATTGACGCAGAAGACGCGCCGCAAAAACGCAGGACGCTCTAGTCGCGCGTCCACATCAACTTTACATAGAAACTGGACGCTTTGACGCTTTGGTGTGAACGAACCTTTAGGATCCAACAATCACACAATTAACAATGTCCGAATCCCAAAACTAAAACATGACAATATCAGAACCAGAAACAAAAGTGAAATGGTTCAAAAGACTTGAAAAGATCGACTTTGTCCAACAGACACATCCCACTGGGAAAACAAACATGGAGGTTTGATGAGCACTTTTTTAGAAAATTCTTCCAAGTGTGAATTGTGCGATGAACGGAAGTCTGAGATTCGGTTTACATGTTTATACATGTATACATGTATACATGTATACATGTATACATGTATTGGAGGAAAAATGAGTTTAAAGAGTTCATTCATATTTGAGGTGTTCGCTGTATTCAGGACAAATTGGAGGAGCTTCATCAGAACTGGGTGATTTTTGAAATGTTTGTCCAAAGAAACGTCCGAGTGCAGCTACAGACGAACCTGACTCCAGTGTCAACGAAAAATAAAGAACCTGCAAGAAAAATACAAGGAGACTAAAGACTCAAACAAAGGAAGCGGCCGTGGACGTGGGACCTGAACATTTTACCAACAACTGGACCAGATTTTGGAAGACGAGTCCAGAGTTTAGGCGACTTGTGTGACACTTTTGGGTTGTTTAAAGTTCACACTGGAGTCACACACAAGTCACTTTTAACTGGAAATGTGAACGACCTCGCAAAAAAAACAAAAAAAAACAGAATTGAGCTTTACACCCTGCAGTCTGAACGTAGTCTGACTGTATCTTCCTCTTCTCTCCTCTTCCTCAGGGCCCTATCGGACCTCGAGGAGACAACGGGCCCCCAGGACCCATGGGCCTCCCTGGACCTCAGGGCCCCAGCGGATTGTCCATCCCCGGAGAAGCTGTGAGTATCATCTGCCCCTCTCCTCTGCATCTTCTTACCCTCTGCTTCTTCATCTACTGCTCCTTTGACCTTCTCCTCTTCATCCTCTTCATCCACTTCATCCTCTGCTCTTTGGTCTTCCTCTTGTCTCTTTTATTCATATTTCTTTTGTTTTGTTTTCCAGGGGCGTCCTGGACCTAAAGGCGACCCCGGAGACTCGGGTCTACCTGGTCAGAAGGTGGGTCTGTGTGTGTTTGTGATGTTGTGGCTCCTCCTCGTGGTCTCCTCAGACTCTCCAGGTCTTGGACGGCTCCTCGGTCCAGGACGGAGACAGTTCTAATCTCTTTAATCCGACTGTAGCTCATGTGTCTGCGGCTCTTTACGAGGCGCTGACAGACGAGGAGGCCACAGGGAGTCACGAGTCTGAGGAACGCCGAGGTGTTCAGGGAACGCTGGAAAAACACGAGGGGAAGAGCCGCAGGGAGTCACGGGTCTGAGGAGTCACGGGTCTGAGGAGCTCAGAGAAGCTCAGGGGAAAAACACGAGCTGATTCAAGATTTAAGACGAACGTTTTTGTAAAAGCATTTTTACGACACAATTTAATACAACGATAAAACATCTCACGCTCACAGACCAGGACTGGATCCTGGACCAGGTCTGGATCCTGGACCAGGTCTCGAACCAGGTCTGGATGATGGACAAGGTCTCGAACCAGGTCTGGATGATGGACAAGGTCTGGAATCTGGACCAGGTCTGGAACTAGGTCTGGATCCTGGACCAGGTCTGGAACCAGGTCTGGATCCTGGACCAGGTCTGGATCCTGGACCAGGTGTGGAACCAGGTCTGGATGATGGACAAGGTCTGGAACCTGGACCAGGTCTGAAACTTGGACCAGGTCTGGATTATGGACAAGGTCTAAATCCTGGACCAGGTCTGAATCCTGGACCAGGTCTGGAACCAGGTCTGGAACCAGGTCTGGATCCTGGACCAGGTCTGGAAAAAGGTCTGAATCCTGGACCAGGTCTGAATCCTGGACCAGGTCTGGAACCAGGTCTGGATCCTGGACCAGATCTGGAACCAGGTCTGGATCCTGGACCAGGTCTTTCTGTAGTGAAAAGTCTTCTTTCGTTCCAGGGTCTTCCAGGACCTCCAGGCCCCGCTGGGACCCTTGGGACCGGCCGGAATCCGGGTGAGTGACAGTTTATAATCACACTGGGGGGGTTCTACATGTGTCTCTATGGTGGAAAGTTCAGCAGTTACTGTGGTCACAACGCACACATTAGAAAACACTGATAAAAAAGTTTCAGATTCTGTTTAGTTTAGTTTGATTTTCAACAAAAAGATGAAAGTGAAAAACTGTTGGCTAATGCTAATGCTAATGCTAATGCTAATGCTAATGCTAGAGGGACTTGTTTATCTGCACAGATTTTCTCTCCCGTTGACCTGAGTTCAGACAGTTCGGGTCTTTCGTTCAGATTGTGTTTAAATAAACTGGTGTTAAAGTGTTTGATGAAGCGTCAGACGCAGCAGTGCCTCTGTTAGCGTCTCGTCTCGCGTTGGTGACGTCAGGTTCAGTTTTTCTTCTTCTTTGTTCTGAAACTTTCACTTAAAAACTCGGTGCTGCCCCCTGCAGGGACCACAAGGGAAGGAAGGACCCGCCGGACCCAGAGGAGCTCCAGGTCCAATGGTGAGTCCAAGACCAGACCAAGACCAAGACCAGACCAAGACCAAAATCAAGACCAGACCAAGACCAAGACCAAGACCAGACAAGACCAGACAAAGACCAGACAAAGACCAGACCAAGACCAAGACCAAAATCAAGACCAGACCAAGACCAAGACCAGACCAAGACCAGACAAAGACCAGACCAAGACCAAAATCAAGACTAGAGCAAGACCAAGTCCAAAATCAAGACCAGACCAAGACCAGACCAAGACCAGACCAAGACCAAGACCAAAATCAAGACCAGAGCAAGACCAAGTCCAAAATCAAGACCAGACCAAGACCAAAATCAAGACCAGAGCAAGACCAGGTCCAAAATCAAGACCAGACCAAGACCAGACCAAGATCAAGATCAGACCAAGATCAAAACCTGACCAAGATCAATACCAGGCCAAGATCAAGACAAGACCAAGACAAGACCAAAACCAGTTCAAGACCAGTTCAAGACCAGTCCAAGACCAGACCAAAATCAAAACCCAAACCAAGACTAAACCAAGACAAGACCAAGACCAGACCAAGACCAAGACCAAGACCAAGACCAAGATCAAGACCAAGACCAAGACTAGAGCAAGGCCAGACCAGACCAAGACCAGACCAAGACCAGACCAAGAACAGACCAAGAAAAGACCAAGACCAGACCAAGACCAGACCAAGACCCAAACCAAGACTAAACCAAGACAAGACCAAGACCAGACCCAGACTGTACCTGACCTGAAGTATGTGTGTACTGACCTGGTTCTGGGCAAAAAAGGGTTATGGATCAGAAGGTTTCAGCTCTCAGAGGTCGACACCAGTAATAACACAATAATAACACATGAATAACACAGTAATAACACAGAATAACACATGAATAACACAGGAATAACACAGTAATAACACAATAATAACACATAATAACACATGAATAACACAGAATAACACAGGAATAACACATGAATAACACAGGAATAACACATGAATAACACAGACAGCAGTTTGTTGTTTATTAAAGGGCCCATATTTTCTATTTTCTGATCTGTTCTAATGTCGTTTCCTCGTCACAAACACACCTGCACGTTTAGGCTGAAAACACTCTGGTCCACCTCGTGATGTCATCATGTGGTGATACAGGAAGTGCTCCACTGCGTTTTTTAAACTCCACACACCTTCGTTAGAATCATTTGGATCAGTTCAGTCCTGGAGCTGCCGATCTCTACAGAACTAAAAGTAAAAGGAGCCGTTCACTTGAAAACTACCACTTCGTGACATCACAAGGTGGAGCGGAGCGTTTGGAGCTTTGGAGATGTAGACAGACGAATAATTGACATGTGAATGAAACGAAACACAAGTCCGGGTCTGTTTTTGATGAGGAAACAACATCGTAACTTGACTTAAAGCTCAGGAGTCGGTTTAATGTGCTACAGGAGTTTTACAGCGGGGGGGGGGGGGGTCACCAAAGTGTTTTCTCTGGGGCCACAGTTTGGCTCCTGACTGGGCCGGGGGCCGGGGTCAGGTCAGATGATGAAGGAACACACGCTGACGAGGAGCCAGGTCGACTTTCACCCGCCGAATCCCGTCTTCTGTCGTTTGCCCTCACATGCTCACGTTCTCTCTGTGCTCGGTTTAATAATGACGACGCAGAGTAGATTCTCTGAAAACCTCCACATTTTCTTTACAGATCAGAAAAACTGCACGCTTCTCATACTGAACAAAAAAAGTAATCCGTCTGCTGTTCTTTGAAAAGTCGGCGCTTTAGGTCAACTTTTCGTATATTTTAAAACTCGTCGTTTTGCCGTCCTTATCCGCACTACAGAACTCTGCGCGTGCGTCGACTGGCACCGTTCGATCTCCTCGAGTTTGTCACGTGACGAAAATCCAGCGTTCATCGGAAATACGTCGTATAACTAATTAAATATAAATATAAATACTTCGTATAAATATCGTGTTTTGATTGAAAACAACAACAACAAAATAATAGAAGATGCAGACGTGTTATTATTTGCCAAAAAAGTAAATTAAAAAAATAGACCAGGCCTTAGTTTGATGACCCCCAGTGTAATAACAGCACAATAACAGTGTAATAACAGCACAATAACAGTGTAATAACAGCACAATGTAATAACAGTAAATACAGTAATAATAACAGTAATAACAGTGTATTAAGTGTATTAAGAGTGTTTTGAGAGTGAAAGTGACACACAGTACAGGCGAGTTTCATTGTTGACAAAAGCGCGCGTTGCATGCTGGGAATTATTTTGGTCGGCGGCAAGAAACACTAATTGAACATGACGGACGGAGCGAGAAAGTATGTAAAGGGTGTTGATCCTGGTTATTTATCCAGTCTAACGGCAGACGACCCAAGACCATTTGACCAGAAATTGGTCATAAACATCGACGGACGACAAATCACCCTTTTCAACCCCGACAAAAGGTGGAACAAACCAAATTTCTGGTCAGAATCTCCAACTACCTGGACAAATATTCACTTGGGCGACATCCACAATGACTTGGTGGAAACTCCTGGGCCATTCACAGCAGAAAAGATGAAAACCTCCAAGAGTCTGGATGTGTTGTTGAACTTGTTGAGTCCACGGTTTGTTAGGATCTTCTACGTTTGCTCTGCGGATGTTTGAAAGTCGTTTAATTCACCGTTAGCGGTTCTTTTCACTCAGAATATGAAAAAGACATTTTCCTTCTTCCGTGCTTCTATTTGTGCGTCCGATAATGCAGCAGGAATTTATTTAAGGTTACACACTGTGTTTGACGCTACTGTGTTTCTTGCCTTCGACCAAAATATTTCTCAGCAGCAACACAGGCTTTTAATAACAATGACGTCAGCTGAAACTCGCCTATAATAACAGCACAATAACAGTATATTCATAGTGTATTAAGAGTTTATAAAGAGTGAAAGTGACACAGTGTAAAATCCAAACTCTCGTCGTCTGCAGAAACAGTGTTGAGCTCCACAGTGAAAGTATTTTGACCTGAGCTTCAGTGATTTGTTTTCCAAAAATAAATATGGACAAATCAACAACAATAAGAAGAAGGTGGACAAAGACAGACCAGTGCCAACAGGTCAACTCGCCAACACTACAACGCACCAACACTACAGCGCACCAACACTACAGCGCGCCAACATGTCAACATGCCAACAGGTCAACTCGCCAACACTACAACGCGCCAACACTACAACGCACCAACACGTCAACACGCCAACGCTACAACGCACCAACGCTACAACGCACCAACACGTCAACACGCCCAACACTACAACACGCCAACACTACAACGCACCAACACTACAACGCACCAACACTACAACGTGCCAACACTACAACGCACCAACACGCCAACGCTACAACGCACCAACACTACAACACACCAACACGTCAACACTCAACTCACCAACGCTACAACGCACCAACACTACAACGCACCAACACTACAACGCGCCAACGCTACAACGCACCAACACTACAACACGCCAACACGCAACGCACCAACACGTCAACAACCTCAACTCGCCAACACGTGCCAACGCTGCAACGCACCAACACTACAACGCACCAACACGCCAACTCGCCAACCCTACAACGCACCAACACTACAACACGCCAACGCACAACGCACCAACACTACAACACACCAACACGTCAACACCTCAACTCACCAACGCGCCAACGCTACAACGCACCAACACTACAACGCACCAACACCTCAACTCGCCAACGCTACAACGCACCAACACTACAACACACCAACACGTCAACACCTCAACTCACCAACGCGCCAACGCTACAACGCACCAACACTACAACGCACCAACACCTCAACGCGCCAACGCTACAACGCACCAACACTACAACACGCCAACACTACAACGCACCAACACGTCAACACCTCAACTCGCCAACGTGCCAACGCTGCAACGCACCAACACTACAATGCACCAACACGCCAACACACCAATCGCCACGCTACAACGCACCAACACGCCAACTCGCCAACGCTACAACGCACCAACACTACAACACGCCAACTCGCCAACGCTACAACGCACCAACACTACAACACGCCAACTCGCCAACGCTACAACGCACCAACACTACAACGCGCCAACGCTACAACGCACCAAAGCTACAACACGTCAACACGCCAACACTACAACGCGCCAACACTACAACGCGCCAACACTACAACGCACCAACACGTCAACACCTCAACTTGCCAACGCTACAACGCACCAACACTACAACGCACCAACACGTCAACACCTCAACTTGCCAACGCTACAACGCACCAACACTACAACGCACCAACACGTCAACACCTCAACTCGCCAACGTGCCAACGCTGCAACGCACCAACACTACAACGCACCAACACGCCAACACACCAACTCGCCAACGCTACAACGCACCAACACGCCAACTCGCCAACGCTACAACGCACCAACACTACAACTCGCCAACGCTACAACGCACCAACACTACAACACGCCAACTCGCCAACGCTACAACGCACCAACACTACAACGCGCCAACGCTACAACGCACCAACACTACAACACGCCAACTCGCCAACGCTACAACGCACCAACACTACAACACGCCAACGCTACAACGCACCAACACTACAACGCGCCAACACTACAACGCACCAACACTACAACGCACCAACACGTCAACACCTCAACTTGCCAACGCTACAACGCACCAACACTACAACGCGCCAACACTACAACGCACCAACACGTCAACACCTCAACTTGCCAACGCTACAACGCACCAACACTTACAACGCACCAACACGGCAAACACCTCAACTTGCCAACGCGCCAACGCACCAACACTACAACGCACCAACACGCCAACACGTCAACACGCCAACACTACAACGCACCAACACTACAACGCACCAACACGCCAACACTACAACACGCCAACGCTACAACGCACCAACACGTCAACACGCCAACACTACAACGCGCCAACACTACAACACGCCAACACGTCAACACCTCAACTCGCCAACGCACCAACGCTACAACGCACCAACACTACAACACGCCAACTCGCCAACGCTACAACGCACCAACACTACAACACGCCAATGCCACAACGCACCAACACTACAACACGCCAATGCCACAACACGCCAACGCTACAACACGTCAACACGCCAACACTACAACACGTCAACACGCCAACACTACAACGCACCAACACTACAACGCACCAACACTACAACACGCCAACACGTCAACACCTCAACTCGCCAACGCTACAACGCACCAACACTACAACGCACCAACACTACAACACGCCAACACGTCAACACCTCAACTCGCCAACACTACAACACGCCAACACTACAACACGCCAACACCTCAACTCGCCAGCTCACCTACAAACAGCCCCTGCAGACACTAGAACTTTTCACAGATCAAAGTTTTACCTGAGCACATGTCCAAAGGGGTGTGTCTGTGCACCTGTCTCTGCTCCTGTCTCTGCACCTGTCTCTGCACCTGTCTCTGCACCTGTCTCTGATCCTGTCTCTGCACCTGTCTCTGCACCTGTCTCTGCTCCTGTCTCTGCTCCTGTCTCTGCACCTGTCTCTGCACCTGTCTCTGCACCTGTCTCTGCACCTGTCTCTGCTCCTGTCTCTGCACCTGTCTCTGATCCTGTCTCTGCTCCTGTCTCTGCACCTGTCTCTGCACCTGTCTCTGCTCCTGTCTCTGCACCTGTCTCTGATCCTGTCTGTTGTTCCAGGGACCTCCAGGATCTCCAGGAGTCCAGGGAAATGCAGGAACTCCGGGAAAACCAGGAGACAACGGTACACCTGTGAGTTCAGTCATCTGTACTACTACTACTACTACTACTACTACTACTACTACTACTACTACTACTACTACTACTACTACTACTACTACTACTATTACTACACTGCAGTACTTTGATTTTGTTTGTTATGTCTCAGGGTCCGGCCGGTCTGAAGGGAGACAAAGGAGAGAGAGTGAGTTTTGCATTTTATATCCTCCTTTAGAATAAACATGATGTGGTGAAAGTATCATAAGAGCCCATGTGAAGTCCTGTTGTAGTCCTGGTTCAGTCCTGGTTCAGTCCTGGTTTAGTCCTGGTTCAGTCCTGGTTTAGTCCTGGTTCAGTCCTGGTTTAGTCCTGTTCAGTCCTGGTTTAGTCCTGGTTTAGTCCTGGTTCAGTCCTGGTTTAGTCCTGGTTCAGTCCTGGTTTAGTCCTGGTTTAGTCCTGGTTTAGTCCTGGTTCAGTCCTGTTTAGTCCTGGTTCAGTAGTCCTGGTTCAGTCCTGGTTCAGTCCTGGTTTAGTCCTGGTTTAGTCCTGGTTCAGTCCTGGTTTTAGTCCTGGTTTAGTCCTGGTTTAGTCCTGGTTCAGTCCTGGTTTAGTCCTGGTTCAGTCCTGGTTCAGTCCTGGTTCAGTCCTGGTTTAGTCCTGGTTAGTCCTGGTTCAGTCCTGGTTCAGTCCTGGTTTAGTCCTGGTTTTAGTCCTGGTTTAGTCCTGGTTCAGTCTGGTTTAGTCCTGGTTTAGTCCTGGTTTAGTCCTGGTTCAGTCCTGGTTAGTCCCCTGGTTCAGTCCTGGTTTAGTCCTGGTTCAGTCCTGGTTCAGTCCTGGTTTAGTCCTGGTTCAGTCCTGGTTTAGTCCTGGTTTAGTCCTGGTTTAGTCCTGACTGAGTCTTGTTGTTTCAGGGAGACTTTGCTCCTCAGAACATGATGCGTTCGATCGCTCGTCAGGTCTGTGAACAGATCGTCAACTGTGAGTAAAACAAACTGTGTCGACTCAGGATCATTTAAGTCTGACTCATTTACTCCTGTTTATTAAATAAACCCCGACTCTCTCCTCCTCTTCTTCTCTCTCTTCTCTCTCTCCGTCCACAGCTCAGATGAGTCGTGTGAACACTCTTCTGAATCAGATTCCAAACGGTCAGTACCGCAGCAGTAACAACCCCGGACCCGCGGGGCCCCCAGGACCATCCGGACCCCAGGGACCCAGAGGAGAGCCAGGACCCGCCGGGCGCAACGGCTTCCCAGGAAGCCCAGGACAACAAGGCCTGCAGGGAGAGAGAGGTGAGGAGGGAGAGAGGGAGGGAGGGAGGAGGGAGAGAGGGAGGAGGAGGGAGGAGAGGAGGAGAGAGAGGGAGGGAGAGAGAGAGAGAGAGGAGAGGGAGAGGAGAGGAGGAGGGAGGGGGAGGGAGAGGAGAGGGAGGAGGGAGGAGGAGAGAGAGAGGGAGAGAGGGAGAGAGAGGGAGGGAGGAGGAGAGAGAGAGAGGGAGAGGGAGAGAGGAGGAGAGGAGAGGAGAGAGGGAGAGAGAGAGAGGGAGAGGGAGAGAGAGAGAGAGAGGAGAGAGAGAGAGAGGGGAGAGGAGAGAGAGAGAGAGGAGAGAGGGAGGAGGGAGAGAGAGGAGAGGAGAGAGGGAGAGAGAGGAGGGAGAGGGAGAGAGAGAGAGAGAGGAGAGAGGGAGAGAGAGATGGAGATGGAGAGGGATGGAGGAGGGATGGATGGAGGGATGGATGGAGAGATGGATGGAGAGATGGATGGATGGAGATGGATGGATGGAGGGATGGACAGAGTGTGTAGATCTGCTGCTGCTGTAGATTTTTATTTCTCTGAGTTTAATCTGATCTTGGATCAAGTGTCACATAAACTGTGTGTCTCCTCAGGGCCTCCAGGAGAGAAGGGAGACAGAGGCACATCTGTGGTGGGATCCAAGGGCCCCCGAGGCCCCCCAGGTCTGTACATCACACTGTAATAACACTGAGGCCCCCGAGGGCCCCAGGTCTGTACATCACACTGTAATAACACTGAGGCCCCCGAGGCCCCCCAGGTCTGTACATCACACTGTAATAACACTGAGGCCCCTGAGGGCCCCCAGGTCTGTACATCACACTGTAATAACACTGAGGCCCCGAGGGCCCCAGGTCTGTACATCACACTGTAATAACACTGAGGCCCCTGAGGGCCCCAGGTCTGTACATCACACTGTAATAACACTGAGGCCCAGGCACTGTACATCAACACTGAGGCCCCCGAGGTCCCCAGGTGTACATGTATAACACTGAGGCCCCTGAGGGCCCCAGGTCTGTACATCACACTGTAATAACACTGAGGCCCCTGAGGGCCCCAGGTCTGTACATCACACTGTAATAACACTGAGGCCCCTGAGGGCCCCAGGTCTGTGTGAGACACATTAGACAATAAAACTCTTATATTTCCTGAGACACACTCAGGTAATTCCCCACTGTTACCTAGCAACAGGACTGTTGTCAGGTTCAGGACCAGGACCTGGTTCAGTCCTGGTTTAGTTCTCGTCCAGTCCTGGTTTTGTCCTGTTTCAGTTCTGGTTCCTGGTCTAACCTCTCTTCTCTCTCAGGACCTCCCGGTGAGTCCAGGACCGGGCCCCCGGGCCCCCCTGGCGCTGCCGGTGCCCGTGGACCCCCGGGCAGACAGGGGTACCCGGGTATCCGCGGGCCCCCCGGTCCGGCCGGGTACTGCGACTCGTCTCAGTGTGTGGGCATCCCCTACAACGGCCAGGGCTACGCCGGTGAGTCCCACATCGGGTTTAGACCCAACGCGGTTTAAACTAGTCTGGATTAACTCAACCCAACCTCAGGCACCGCAGAGTCTGGACGGAGGACTGAGACCTGGTTTAGACCTGGTTTAGACCTGGTTTAGACCTGGTTTAGACCTGGTTTAGACCTGGTTTAGACCTGGTTTGGGCCTGGTTTTGACCTGGTTTAGACCTGGTTTAGACCTGGTTTGGGCCTGGTTTAGACCTGGTTTAGACCTGGTTTAGGCCTGGTTTAGACCTGGTTTAGACCTGGTTTAGGCCTGGTTTAGACCTGGTTTAGTCCTGGTTTAGACCTGGTTTTAGACCTGGTTTAGACCTGGTTTAGACCTGGTTTTGACCTGGTTTAGACCTGGTTTAGACCTGGTTTAGACCTGGTTTAGACCTGGTTTTGACCTGGTTTAGACCTGGTTTAGTCCTGGTTTAGACCTGGTTTAGGCCTGGTTTAGGCCTGGTTTAGACCTGGTTTAGACCTGGTTTAGACCTGGTTTAGACCTGGTTTAGACCTGGTTTAGACCTGGTTTAGGCCGTTTAGTCCTGGTTTAGGCCTGGTTTAGAGACCTGGTTTAGACCTGGTTTAGGTTTACCTGGTTTAGACCTGGTTTAGACCTGGTTTAGACCTGGTTTAGACCTGGTTTAGACCTGGTTTAGACCTGGTTTAGACCTGGTTTAGACCTGGTTTAGACCTGGTTTAGACCTGGTTTAGGCCTGGTTTGGTTAGACCTGGTTTAGACCTGGTTTACCTGGTTTAGACCTGGTTTTTTACCTGGTTTAGACCTGGTTTAGACCTGGTTTAGTCCTGGTTTAGACCTGGTTTAGCCTGGTTTTGGTTTAGGTTTAGACCTGGTTTACTGGGGTTTAGACCTGGTTTAGGCCTGGTTTATGGTTTACCTGGTTTACCTGTGGTTAGACCTGGTTTAGCCTGGTTTGACCCTGGTTTATGGTTTAGGCCTGGTTTAGTCCTGGTTTAGGCCTGGTTTAGACCTGGTTTAGGCCTGGTTTAGACCTGGTTTAGACCCGGGTTAGACCTGTTTTAGTCGTGTTGGTCTCGGTCTCGGTCTCTCGGTGTCTGGGTCAAATGCATGTGTTTAACTCAAACTAAACCTGCATTTTGACATGATTAATCCTGACTCATGTTTTTAAGCCTGACTAACTGTGATGCGTTCGCTGCCCTGACCTCTGGCTCGTCATTTTCAGGTTCACGCCGTTAAAGAGTTTAACTTTCACTCAAACGCAGCACGGCACTAACCGGTCCAAACCACCCGACCGCCGCTCAGCCCGTCCCCGCCCCCGAGCCCGTAACCTCTCACCAAGTCCGACTAACCCAGACCGGATCATCTAAGCCTGAGTTACTCACAGCAACCCTGAGTCTGAACCACACCGGGAAGAGCTCAACCCTCTGTAAACCTCACCCGCGGGTTTTAGTTGAACCACACGCTGGGTTTTTCCCCTCGCCGTCCCCCTGCTCTAATGTGACGTGATGTTCCGCAGTGAGGCTTTAAAGGAGCTCGGACAGTTTTAAAGAAAGAAACGAGTCACGATCAGAGTTTGTCTCAGTTTCGGTTTACGTTCAGGCATCGCGTGAAGCTCAGAACCTCCAGAGCTGCCTCCTCCTCCTCCTCCTCCTCCTCCTCCTTCCTGATCCGCAGACGCCGCACTAGCACCGCCTCAGGACCGGTGCGGGTTCTGGGGTTCAGGGAGCAACCGTTCACATCACAGAGAGAAGCGTTTTAGGTTTAAACCAACTGGGATTTCGGCTTTGAACCAGCAAAACCCCGAACGAGAACGAGAACGACACGCGTGAGGCTCGTTCCGCTTCCGGTCGGAGAATCGTCCGGAACCAAAACGCCAAATTATCGACGTCACAAACCAGGAAGACGTTCGGAAACACGCGACGGCGGCGACGACTTCCGGCGGCCTCAAAGTCTGACAAAATCTAGGAAAAAAAAAATGAGAAAATGTCCCGGTTCGGATAATCGACAATTCCAACCTTCTCTAAATTTTGATCGTTTCCCCGCTGACGCAGAACGTACCCGAGCGCTCTGGGAACACGCGATTAGAAAAGATACGGACGATCATTTGTTCCGTCAGATTTTGAATTTTAAATACGACAGAATTTCTCACTTTGAATTTTTTTTAACTCTGAAAAAAAGATGTTTGAATTATTTTTATTCTGAATTTTAGTGGCCGAAATTTGAAGTTTACTTTCAATTCAAAATAAACACACACAAAAAAAATAAATAAATAAAATAAATCACCACAGATATTTTCAAGCCCTTGAAAAAATTCACAAGTCGAAATTCAGAACGTAAAATTCGCAACGAAAAATTTCACAGCAAAAATCCAAGATGCCAAGGCAGAAGCAATCGATCACGTGAGCGAGGAGGACAGAGGCTGTTTCCTATTGGCTGTTCTCATTCTGTGGGCGGGGTTTACACTTAACCAATCAAAGAGATGAGGTTTTGATGAGGTTAATTTTGACCAATCAGATCGCGTCACTACAACATTTCCTGTTTCTTACTAAGTTCGATCGATTCACTTTGGATCGATTGCTTCTGCCTCGGCATCTCGGATCGACTGAATTTTGACTGTTGAATTTGAAGGCTTGAAAATATTTGTGCTGAATATTTGAAAAGGTGATTTTTTTTTTTTTATATATATATTGAATTTCAGCAAACAAAAATTCATAATAAAAATAATTCAAACGTGTTTTTTTCAGAGTCAGCAGCTTTTAAAATTCAAAATCGGATGAAACGAATGATCTTCCGTAAAAAGACGAGATGAGTCCAAACGGCGCGTACGTCTGCAGGTTTCATTTTCCCGCCGAGCACGTTTACTCCAGCGGGTTTGGATTTTGGATTTTGTCAGACGTCCCACAGCGAACAGAGCCCAAAGGAAGTCGACATCGCACGTTTCCAAAACATCTTCCCGGTTTGTGACGCCAACGTGAATAAAGCCGACGAGAACAGAAATAAATGAGTCGTCAGAATCCGCGTGGCGTTCGTTCGTTCATTCGTTCATTCGTTTTTGTTTTGTTTTTTCAAAGTAAAACCAAAAATAAGACGAAAAACGAAAAAAACTACTTTTTTTTTCATTATTTGTCTCCAAAACCAAAATGAAAAAACAGATAATAATTTGTTTTTCCATTTTTTGATTTTGTGTTTAAATGAAAAATGGAAAAAACAGATAACGGACTAAACCAGGACTAAACCAGGTCTAATACAGGACTAAAAGAGGACTGAACCAGGACTAAAACAGGACTAAAACAAGACTAAAACAGACTAAACCAGGACTAAAACAGGACTAAAACAAGACTAAACTAGGACTGAACCAGGACTAAAACTGGACTAAAACTGAACTGAACCAAGACTGAACAAAGACTGAACCAGGACTGAACCAGGAATAAAACAGGACTAAACCAGGACTAAAACAGGACTGAAACAACACTAAAACAGGACTAAAACAAGACTAAACTAGGACTAAACCAGGACTAAAACTGGACTAAACCAGGACTGAACCAGGACTAAAACAAGACTAAAACTGGATTAAAGCAGGACTAAAACAGGACTAAAATAAGACTGAAACAAGACTAAACCAGGACTAAACTGGTCTCAGTCCTGGTCTCATTCCTGGTCCTGGTCCTGGCCTGGTCCCGGTTTCAGTTTTGATCTGGTCCTAGTCTCTGTCCTGATCACCCGACAGTCTACACCAGTCCTTCCCGACACTTGTGGTCCTGGTTTAGTCCTGTTTTAGTCCTGTTTTAGTCCTGGTTTAGTCCTGGTTTAGTCCTTTATCCCGGAAACGTCAATTATTCATTTAAACACAAAATCAAAAAGAATATTGTTGTTTTTTTAATTTTCTTATTTTTGGTTTTATTTTGAAAAACAAACGAACGAGCGACACGCGGATTCGTCGGGTTCGGTGTTTTCGTGATTCGAACAAATCGGCGTCAGAAAAGTTCTGAGTAAAAGCTGCATTCGGGTCAGGTTACATTTAAGGCTGTTCTGACGCGAGGAAATGTCCCACAGTGGAGCTTTAACCCCGTTCTCCCGGAGTCGTGTTTTTTTTTTGTTTTTTTTTTGAGGTTTACAAAGGGTTCAGTTTAAAAAGTGTGAAACGACTTCTCTGCTTCAAAACTCACGGCTCACACACTCACGTATCCACACACACGCTTTCTTATCTCTCTGTATTTCTCACTATTTTATTTTATTTTATTTTTATTTTATTTTATTTTATGAAAACTGGAAAACGGCGAAAGCAAAGAGGCGGGTCCACACGTCAGCCGATCGGACGAGACTTCAGACGACAAGAAAAACAAACTGATTTAGTGTTGAAATCATCATCATAATAAAAATAATAATAACGCCGTAAAATACCAAATAATATCCGGGGCGTTTATTTGTTTCAGTCATTTAACGGACCAGGCTTTTATTTGAGACCAGGCTTTTATTTGAGACCAGGCTTTTAGGCTTTTATTTGAGACCAGGAGATTCATTCCGTCCTCGCAAAAATCTTGATTATTTACAGTTTTGCGATGACCCGGCGAGTACTTTTCACGATTCCCGCCGCCTCGTCCTCGTCCGTTTCTTTTTCCTCGCACCTTTGCCGCGACTTTTTACCAATTTTATCAAATCATTTAACCAAAACTTCTTCCATTTCCTGCCCGTGATCAGTGTCGGGAAGTTTACTTTTAAAATGTAATCCCCTACAGATTACAGATTACACACACCAGAATTTAGTTTGTAACAGAATCCGTTAAGTTACTTTAGGTGAGTAAAGTAATCTGATTACTTTGGATTACTTGGTTTGTTGTAGAGAAGCAAAGACGAGGAAATTGTAACAGAAAATGTTTTGTCTGATAAAAGAAAATAAAAAGTCCAGACTTTACTGAACCAAATTAAAAATATTATTGACAGAAGAAGAAGAGACACGTCCACACAGCAGGATTTAGTCCTGGTTTAGACCTGGTTTAGACCTGGTTTAGACCTGGTTTTCCTGGTTTAGACTGGTTTAGACCTGGTTTAGTCTGGTTTAGTCCTGGTTTAGATCTGGTTTTAGACCTGGTTTAGACCTGGTTTAGACCTGGTTTAGTCCTGGTTTAGATCTAGTTTAAATCTAGTTTAGATCTAGTTTATACCTGGTTTTAGTCCTGGTTTAGACCTGGTTTAGTTCTGGTTTAGACCTGGTTTAGACCTGGTTTAGACCTGGTTTAGTCCTGGTTTAGTCCTGGTTTAGATCTGGTTTTAGACCTGGTTTAGACCTGGTTTAGTCCTGGTTTAGATCTAGTTTAGATCTAGTTTATACCTGGTTTTAGTCCTGGTTTAGACCTGGTTTAGACCTGGTTTAGACCTGGTTTAGTTCTGGTTTAGACCTGGTTTAGACCTGGTTTAGTCCTAAGAACTTTTACACCCTGAGATTTGGTCGTACAGTGAGTGAAAATCACCCTCTTGTTGTGAATATCGCTGAAGTGAATATTTGTCCAGGTAGTTGGAGATTCAGACCAGAAGTTTGGTTTGGTCCAGGTTTTGTCGGGGTTGAAAAGGGTGATTTGTCGTCCGTCGATGTTTATGACCAATTTGTGGTCAAATGGTCTTGGGTCGTCTGCCGTTAGACTGGATAAATAACCGGGATCAATACCCTTTACGTGCTTTCTCGCTCCGTCCGTCATGTTGAATTAGTGTTTCTTGCCGCCGACCAAAATAATTCCCATCATGCAACGCACGCTTTTGTCAACAATGAAACTCGTCTATAATTAGAGTTTTTATTGTCCCGGAGGAAGTGGGTCTGACAGAACGATCCAGACTCTAAACCGTCTCTAAACACGACGCCCCGGGTCGTCTCCGAGTCTCCGTCCCGTCAGAATAAAAGCGCTCGGCTCCGACACCGTGGCCCCGCCTCTTTCGCCCGCCTTTTATTTTGAAAGAGTCAGCTCCTCTTCCTGTCGCCTCAGGCCAGTCCCCGGTCCGGTCTCTGGACCAGACCGCGCCCCGGGTCCAGAGGAGGTCTCTAAGAACCAGGACTTAGCTTTGCACACGGCCCTCTGCTTCCGCCCGACCCTCCTGAAGCGACAGCGCCACCACCTGGAGAGGCTCATGTGTCTGTGAATATTTGTGTGGGAATGAAAGGGTCAAAGGAGCGAGCGACGGCGGCCGGAAGGACAAACCGCTCCAACTCATGACGTACACAAACTTTATTTCACTTCATTTAAAGACAAAAAACTATTCAACCAATCAACATCCACCGCTCTGACACGGCCCGGTTTAGTCCTGGTTTAGTCCTGGTTTAGACCTGGTTTAGACCTAAAATTGGCCTGTTTTAGTCCTGGTTTAGTCCTGTTTTAGAGAGCTGTTTTAGCCTGTTAGTCCTGGTATAGTTCTGGATGAGGCTTTGATTAATGAGTCCTGGTTTAGACCTGGTTTAGACCTGGTTTAGACCTGGTTTAGACCTGGTTTAGACCTGGTTAAGTCCTAAAATGGGCCTGTTTTTGTCCTGTTTTAGTCCCAGTTTAGTCGTGTTTTAGACAGTTGGTTTAGTCTTGGTCCAGTCCTAATACAGTCCTGGGTCTTTGATTAATGAGTCCTGGTTTAGACCTGGTTTAGACCTGGTTTAGAGACCTGAAATTGGCCTGAAATTGGCTTGGTTTAGTCCCAGTTTAGTCCTGTTTTAGAGAGTTGCTTTAGCCTGTAAGTCTTAGTATAGTTCTGGATTAATCTTTGATTAATGAGTCTGATTAGTTATGGTTTAGTCCTGGTTTAGTCCTAAACTGGGTCTGTTTTAGTCTCACTTTAGTCCTGCTTTTAGAGAGCTGGTTTAGACTTGGTCCAGTCCTAGTACAGTCCCGGGTCTTTGATTATTCTGGTTTAGACCTGGACCTGGTTTAGACCTGGTTTAGACCTGGACCTGGTTTAGACCTGGTTTAGACCTGGTTTAGACCTGGACCTGGTTTAGACGTACGAGACCCACTTTAACCAATCACCGTCCACCTCCACGATCCAAAAACTTACAGAGGAGGTTTTGTGCCAAATTCACTTTTTATGTTTGTTTTTTTTTAGCTTTATCCATGCGCTCTGAAGGGGGAGTGACTTAGCACGGGGAGCAAAGAAAGGGGAGACTCAGAATGTTGAAAACAAAAGTGAAACGAAACAATAAAAGGAAAAAAACACTTCAGTTTTAAATGAAAATACATTAAAAAAACAACATTTTCCTGCACCACAAACACGATTTAAAAAAGTAGAAATATTTAAAAATGGAACGTAGAAAAGATTAAATAAAATGTGTGAGTTTCTGGGCCGTTGTTTTTTTTTTTTGGAGCTGTGTCCTTCAGGGCCGCCGTAGCTCTGTGGGTTTGGAGATAGTTTTTTCTTTTTCTTTTTTTTTTTTTTGGTAAATGATTTGTGCGTTTGCGTGTAACATATGAGCTTCAGTTAAACCTGTGTCACGTCCCTTTAAGAGAAAACACGACGTCGCCCTCCTGTGGTCACATGACGCCGTCCTGTGGTCACATGACGCCGTCCCGTGGTCACATGACGCCTCCTGTGGTCACATGACATCATCTGTGGTCACATGACGCCGTCCCGTGGTCACATGAACGTCATCGTGGTCACATGACGCCGTCCGTGGTCACATGACGCCCTCCTGTGGTCACATGACGTCATTTCGTGGTCACATGACGCCGTCCCGTGGTCACATGACGTCCTCCTGTGGTCACATGACTCTGTACTTTTACATAATGTTTATTTACGTGTTTATTTCATTTACGCTGTTGTCGTCGTCGTCGTCGTCGTCGTTGTCGTTGTTGTTCTCATCACATCAGGAGTCAGTTTGAATCAGCCCAATTTCTTATTTATTTCAGGAACAAAAGAGGCATTTTTCAATAAAACTACTGAAAATTAAACCTGCTCCCGTCTCATTATTTTATATTTGTCCTCAGAAAGTTCTCCTCTCCTCCTCTGACCCTCTGACCCTCCTCTGACCCTCTTCTCCTCTGACCCTCTCCTCCTCTGACCTCTCTCCTCCTCTGACCCTCTCCTCTCTCCTCCTCTGACCTCTGACCTCTCTCCTCCTCTGACCCTCTGACCCTCTCTGACCCTCTCCTCCTCTCTCTGACCCTCTCCTCCTCTGACCTCTCCTCTCCTCTCCTGACCTCTCTCCTCTGACCCTCTCCTCTCCTCTGACTCTCTCCTCTGACCCTCTCCTCTCCCTCCTCTGACCTCTCTGACTCTGACCTCTCTGACCCTCTCCTCCTCTGACCCTCTCCTCCTCCTCTGACCCTCTCCTCTCTGACCTCTCTCTCTCTCTGACCCTCTCCTCCTCTGACCCTCTCCTCTCTCTCTGACCCTCTCTCCTCTGACCCTCTCTCTCCTCTGACCCTCCTCTCCTCCTCTGACCCTCTCCCTCCTCTGACCCTCTCCTCTCTCCTCTCCTCTGACCCTCTCCTCTCCTCTCTCTGACCCTCTCTCCTCTGACCTCTCTCTCTGACCTCTCTCCTCCTCTGACCCTCTCCTCTGACCTCTCTCTCCTCCTCTGACCCTCTCTCCTCTGACCCTCTCTCTCTGACCCTCTCTCCTCCTCTGACCCTCCTCTCTGACCCTCTCCTCCTCTGACCCTCTCCTCCTCTGACCCTCTTCCTCCTCTGACCTCTCTCT
>NW_026571036.1:2177363-2187363 GCF_026225935.1 Boleophthalmus pectinirostris
ACTACTACTACTACTACTACTACTACTACTACTACTACTACTACTACTACTACTACTACTGCTACTACTACTACTACTACTACTGCTACTACTACTACTACTACTACTACTACTACTACTACTACTACTACTACTACTACTACTACTACTACTACTACTACTACTACTACTACTACTACTACTACTACTACTACTACTGCTACTACTACTACTGCTACTACTACTACTACTACTACTACTACTACTACTACTACTACTACTACTACTACTACTACTACTACTACTACTACTACTACTATTACTACTACTACTACTACTACTACTACTACTACTACTACTACTGCTACTACTACTACTACTACTACTACTACTACTGCTACTACTACTACTACTGCTACTACTACTACTACTACTACTACTACTACTACTGCTACTATGACTACTACTACTGCCCGTCCTGTGTTGTGTGATCTTCTTGTTTTGTTTTGTTGTAGTTCCAAACTTTCACCTCGTGATTCGAGCTGGAGTTGCGTTTTTCATCATCCTCATCTCCACCATCCTCCTCCACCACTACTACAAGGTACTAAACCAGAACTAAACCAGGACTAAACCAGGACTAAACCAGGACTAAACCAGGACTACACCAGGACTAAACCAGGACTAAACCAGGACTAAACCAGGACTAAACCAGGACTAAACCAGGACTAAACCAGGACTAAACACCAGGACTAAACCAGGACTAAACCAGGACTACTAAACCAGGACTAAACCAGACTACACCAGGACTAAACCAGGACTAAACCAGGACTAAACCAGGACTAAACCAGACTACAACTACACCAGGACTACCAGACTACACCAGGACTACAACCAGGACTAAAACCAGGACTAAACCAGGACTAAACACAGGACTACACCAGGACTACACAAGGACTAAACCAGGACTAAACCAGGACTACACCAGGACTAAACAGGACTAAACCAGGACTACACCAGGACTAAACAGGACTAAACCAGGACTACACCAGGATTAAACCAGGACTAAAACAGGACTAAACCAGGACTAAAACAGGACTAAACCAGGACTACACCAGGATTAAACCAGGACTAAAACAGGACTGAACCAGGACTAAACCAGGACCATATTGTTACTAACAGTTGTTTGTTGTTCAGCCCAGCAGGGGGCAGCAGCGCGCGCGGCTGTGAGTCTGGAGGAGTTTTTTTGTTGTTGTTTTTTTTACTGTGGTTTTAAAACAGCTTCATTTGTGTCTGAATATTTTATTTTATTTTAACTATAACACACATATACATTCAAATTCATAACATACATGAAAAATAAATAAATAAATAAAAACGATAAAAATAAAATAAAGCAAAACTAATAAAGGGAACTGATAAATACACGAGCATTCCTAACTTCATTTTGGGAATTGGATTATGTCTTTGTAAATATTGGTGACTGATAAAGTTTTTCTGCAGATAAATGGTGTTTTTGTGTTTGAATAAACCTCACTCTTTCACACTCTCTGTGACGTCATTCATTCATTAAACTCCGTTTTCTTTATTTTTGTTGTTATTTAGTTTGGTGGGATTATTATAACTATAACTCAATTCTAGATTTATACAAACATTTGTGATCCACGTCAGCGTGTTTATCTTTATCTTAGTCATTAAACAGATGAGTATTTAATTATTATTGTCCGTGAACAATTGTCAAATAAAAACATTAAAACGAACTTCATTTTCTGCTGTTGCGTTTTTTGTCCACGAGATGGCGCAATGACACGAGGAATGGACAGTGATTCTTTTACATCTTGAGCTTTTAGATTTGATATAAACATAGATGCAAGATATAAATTTGTTATATCTAATACCTAATTTAAATTTGACCCCAGTTTGACCTGTAAAAGAATCGTTAAAATGTCCAAAACTAAAGCAGCACAAACAAAACTTTTTGCAGCACAAACGGGCGACATCATGTCTGTTGAGTTTGTGTTTGATGTGGTCAGTGACCCGTATGTTGCCTCGCGCTCTCATCAGCACGTGACAGGAGCTCGAGGAGCCTTTATAACACTGTTATTATTACTACTGTGTTTATCACTGTGGAGGCTCGCTGACGTAAAACCACACCAACAGAGTACTCCAGAGTACTACAGAGTACTACAGAGTACTTCAGAGTACTACAGAGTACTACAGAGTACTTCAGAGTACTTCAGAGTAAACGTGCTTCACGAGAGTCACGTGACCGCAGGGCGTGAGAAAAGACGTGGTTCTTCCTGTTTTCAGCAGGTGAGACACACCTGAGAGCGACACAGCAGGGACTAAACCAGGACTAAACCAGGACAAAACCAGGACAAAACCAGGACTAAACCAGGATCAAAGCCGGAATAAACCAGAGACTAAAGCAGGGATAAATCTGGACGAAACGCGGACTAGACGCGGACTAAACCAGGTCTAAATGAGAACCTTCTACAGCTGAAACCAGAATCATTCTCCGATCAAACTACGTCCAGACCAGGACTAAACCAGGACTAAACCAAGACTAAACCAGGACTGTACCTGAACTAACCCTAGACTGTACCTGGTCTAATCCCGGACTAAACCTAGACTGTACCCGGTCTAAACCCGGTCTAAACCCGGTCTACCCGCGGCCCCCGGTGAGTCCGATGCTGCTGTTGGTCCTGCGCGTGTTGCCGCTCGTGGTCGCGGTGCGGCGCGGCGGCGCGGCAGACGCGGCCTGTGCGGACGGATACCGCGCGGACTTCGTGCTGGACGCGGAGGAGGCGGTGAAACAGGGCGCGGTGCTGCTGAACACAGCGCATGCGCAGAACCCGGAGGAGTGCGAGCGCGCGTGCTGCGAAGACCCGCTGTGTAACCTCGCGCTCGTGGAGCCCAACGGCGCATGCGCACTGTTCGACTGCGTCTACAGAAACCGCTTCGTCTGCAACAGGTGAGTCCTGGTTTAGACCTGGTTTAGTCCTGGTTTAGTCCTGGTTTAGTCCTGGTTCAGACCTGGTACAGTCCTGGTTTAGTCCTGGTTCAGACCTGGTACAGTCCTGGTTTAGACCTGGTACAGTCCTGGTTTAGTCATGGTTTGGTCCCAGTTTAGTCCTGGTTTAGTCCCGGTTTAGTCCCGGTTTGGTCCCGGTTTAGTCTTGGTTTAGTCCTGGTTTAGACCTGGTTTAGTCCTGGTTTAGTCCTGGTTTAGACCTGGTTTAGTCTTGGTTTAGACCTGGTTTAGTCCTGTTTTAGACCTGGTTTAGACCTGGTTTAGACCTGGTTTAGTCCTGGTTTAGTCACGGTTTAGTCCCGGTATAGACCCGGTTTAGTCCCGGTTTAGTCCCGGTATAGACCCGGTATAGACCCGGTATAGACCCGGTATAGACCCGGTTTAGTCCCGGTTTAGTCCCAGTGTAGACCTGGATTTAAAAGGTCCTTCTTGGCCGCAGGTTCCAGAGCCGGGACGGGTACCTGACGTACGTGACGGCGCCGTTGTACCGGGACTACCTGAAGGCCCCGCCCAGAAAAGGTAAGCCCGCCCCCTGTCTGCACCTGTCTGCACCTGTCCCCCTGACCTCCGCCCCTGACAGGTGCGTGTGTGATGTCACTCAGGTGAGCAGCGGCGGCCGATCGCGGTGGGGGGGCGGGACTTGGTGGTCCAGCCCGGCGAGACCGTGGTCCTGAACGGAACCGAGAGCCACGCCATCGGAGCAGAGATCACGGACTACAGCTGGACCCTGCTGAGGGGCAACGGCACGGTCATCATGCAGGTGAGTCCTGGTCTGGTCCTGGTCTGGTCCTGGTCTGGTCTTGGTTCAGTCCCGGTTTAGTCCCGGTTTAGTCCCGGTTTAGTCCCGGTTTAGTCCTGGTTTAGTCCTGGTTTAGTCCTGGTTTAGTCCTGGTTTAGTCCTGGTCTAGTCCTGGTTTAGTCCTGGTTTAGTCCCGGTCCTGGCCTCAGTCTGACCCTGGTTTAGTTCTGGTTCAGTCCCGGTTTAGTCCTGGTTTAGTCTTGGTTCAGTCCTGGTTTAGTCCTGGTCTAGTCCTGGTCTAGTCCTGGTCTAGTCCTGGTCTAGTCCTGGTTTAGTCCTGGTCCTGGCCTCAGTCTGACCCTGGTTTAGTCCCGGTTTAGTCCTGGTTTAGTCCTGGTTTAGTCCTGGTTTAGTCCTGGTTTAGTCCTGGTCCTGGCCTCAGTCTGACCCTGGTTTAGTCCTGGTTTAGTCCTGGTTTAGTCCTGGTCCTGGCCTCAGTCTGACCCTGGTTTAGTCCCGGTTTAGTCCCGGTTTAGTCCCGGTTTAGTCCCGGTTTAGTCCCGGTTTAGTCCTGGTCCTGGCCTCAGTCTGACCCTGGTTTAGTCCCGGTTTAGTCCCGGTTTAGTCCCGGTTTAATCCCGGTTTAGTCCCGGTCCTGGCCTCAGTCTGACCCTGGTTTAGTCCCGGTTTAGTCCCGGTTTAGTCCTGGTCCTGGCCTCAGTCTGACCCTGGTTTAGTCCCGGTTTAGTCCCGGTTTAGTCCCGGTCTAGTCCCGGTCCTGGCCTCAGTCTGACCCTGGTTTAGTCCTGGTTTAGTCCTGGTCCTGGCCTCAGTCTGACCCTGGTTTAGTCCCGGTTTAGTCCCGGTTTAGTCCCGGTCCTGGCCTCAGTCTGACCCTGGTTTAGTCCTGGTTTAGTCCTGGTTTAGTCCTGGTTTAGTCCCGGTTTAGTCCCGGTTTAGTCCTGTTTCGGTCCTGGTTTAGTTCTGTGTTTTCTCTCCACAGACGACAGAGTACCCAGATCAGGTCCGGGTCTCTGGTCTTGGGTCCGGGTCTTACTGGTTCCAGCTCACAGTGACGGACTCTCACGGACTCACAGCCACGGACGAGATCCTGGTCCAAGTCCTGACGCCGGAGCAGAGCAGCCGTGAGTGCTCATGGGAAATGAAGTCCAGATCACAACATTGTACAGACCAAACTGCACTGGTTTAGACCTGGTTTAGTCCTGGTTTAGTCTTGGTTCAGTCCTGGTTCAGTCCTGGTTCAGTCCTGGTTTAGTCCTGGTTTAGTCCTGGTTTAGTCCTGGTCTCTGTCTGACCCTGATTTAGTCCTGTTTTAGTCCTGTTTCCTGTTTTAGTCCTGGTTTAGTCCTGGTTTAGACCTGGTTTAGTCTTGATTTAGTCCTGGTTTAGTCTTGGTGTGGGTCTGACTCTGGTTTAGTCCTGGTCTGTGGTCTCTGGTCTGTAGTAGAGCCCGACCGATATGGATTTTGTTGTGGCCGATATGATATCGATATAATGGGAGCAGGAGCTGCCGATATAATCGCCGATATATTTTGTGATGTAAATCTTGAATTATTTAAAAAAAAACTTTTGGCTCTGGTGGATTTTAACCTGGGTTTATTTAGGAAACATTTATTGTTCTTCTGCCTCTTTACATGATGTGTCATAGGTCTAAAACAGGTCTAAAGCAGGACTAAACCAGAACTGAACCAGGACTGAAACAGCACTAAACCAGGACTAAAACAGATCTGAACTATGTGTAAAACAGGACTAAACCAGAACTGAACCAGGACTGAGTGTCGGAACTCAGTCTCTGTCTCTCTCCGTCTCTCGAGCCCAAGATTAGTCCTGGTTTATTTATTTATTTTATGCACGTTTTTTCTCTCTTATCCACACACATATTTTTGAAAGTTTCGTTTTGAGCCGCTGCCGCTGTCAAACTCCCACGAGTCTGAACGCGACGTGAAGAGAAAAAAAGTGAGAGAAAGAGAAAACACGGCTCCCAATAAGGATCAGGCTCCCGCTGTTCGCTTCAAAGAGCCGGAGCCGATTCGTTCACGACCGACCATCACTACTAGCGAGTAAATAAACAATCACTATTAGCCTTTAGCCGTAAATGCTGCACGTCGCGGTAATTCAGATCATCACTAACCAAAACTAGCTTCAAAGTCGACATATTTCCAACACTCAGCCTCACACAGGCTCCTCCCACATCACAAGTCTGAACTAATAACACACACACAGGCTCCTCCCACATCACAAGTCTGAACTAATAACACACACACAGGCTCCTCCCACATCACAAGTCTGAACTAATAACACACACACACACAGGCTCCTCCCACATCACAAGTCTGAACTAATAACACACACACACAGGCTCCTCCCACATCACAAGTCTGAACTAATAACACACACACACAGGCTCCTCCCACATCACAAGTCTGAACTAATAACACACACACACAGGCTCCTCCCACATCACAAGTCTGAACTAATAAATGTCCTTTTAATCCAGACTCAAACCGATTGTCCGTAAAAATAATGTCAGTGTTGCATATGGATCTATGTCTGTGAGTGTAAACAAACACACATGACTCTGTGGTGTGTTCAGGGACAGTACGACACACACACACACACACACACACACACACACACAGACAAATGACTCCACAGATAAATACTGATGTGGAGCCACATATTTGGACATTTATCTGTCTGTAAATTGGATTAATGAACAGAATGTAGAGAGTCTATGATTTATAACGACGTATCACCTGCCCACGTGAAATATCGGCCCCTATCAGCAAGCATATCAGCCGATAATATCGGTCAGGCTCTAGTCTGTAGTGTCTGTCTGGTTCAGTCCTGGTTTAGTCCTGGTCTTGGTCTGACTCTGGTTTCTGGTCTGGTCTGTGTGTGTAGTGTTCTGTCTAGTTTGGTCCTGGTCCTGGTCCTGGTCTAACCCCGGTCTTGTCTCTGGTCTCTGTAGTGTTCTGTCTGGTTTAGTCCTGGTCCTGGTCTTGGTCCTGGTCCTGGTCTAACCCCGGTCTTGTCTCTGGTCTCTGTAGTGTTCTGTCTGGTTTAGTCCTGGTCCTGGTCTTGGTCTTGGTCCTGGTTTAACCCCGGTCTTGTCTCTGTAGTGTTCTGTCTGGTTTAGTCCTGGTCCTGGTCCTGGTCTTGGTCCTGGTCCTGGTCTAACCCCGGTCTTGTCTCTGTAGTGTTCTGTCTGGTTTAGTCCTGGTCCTGGTCTTGGTCCTGGTCCTGGTCTAACCCCGGTCTTGTCTCTGGTTTCTGTAGTGTTCTGTCTGGTTTAGTCCTGGTCCTGGTCTTGGTCTTGGTGGTCTTGGTTAACCCCGGTCTTGTCTCTGTAGTGTTCTGTCTGGTTTAGTCCTGGTCCTGGTCCTGTCCTGGTCCTGGTCCTGGTCTGGTCCTGGTCCTGGTCTAACCCCGGTCTTGTCTCTGGTAGTGTTCTGTCTGGTTTAGTCCTGGTCCTGGTCTAACCCCGGTCTTGTCTCTGGTCTCTGTAGTGTTCTGTCTGGTTTAGTCCTGGTCCTGGTCCTGATCCTGGTCTTGGTCCTGGTCCTGGTCTAACCCCGGTCTTGTCTCTGGTCTCTGTAGTGTTCTGTCTGGTTTAGTCCTGGTCCTGGTCTTGGTCCTGGTCCTGGTCTAACCCCGGTCTTGGTCTGTAGTGTTCTGTCTGGTTTAGTCCTGGTCCTGGTCTTGGTTCTGGTCCTGGTCCTGGTCTAACCCCGGTCTTGGTCTCTGTAGTGTTCTGTCTGGTTTAGTCCTGGTCCTGGTCTTGGTCTGGTGGTCCTGGTTTAACCCGGTCTTGGTCTCTGTAGTGTTCTGTCTGGTTTAGTCCTGGTCCTGGTCCTGGTCTTGGTCCTGGTCCTGGTCTAACCCCGGTCTTTGGTCTCTGTAGTGTTCTGTCTGGTTTAGTCCTGGTCCTGGTCCTGGTCTTGGTCCTGGTCCTGGTCTAACCCCGGTCTTTGGTCTCTGTAGTGTTCTGTCTGGTTTAGTCCTGGTCCTGGTCCTGGTCTTGGTCCTGGTCCTGGTCTAACCCCGGTCTTGTCTCTGGTCTCTGTAGTGTTCTGTCTGGTTTTAGTCCTGGTCCTGGTCCTGGTCCTGGTCCTGGTCCTGGTCTAACCCCGGTCTTGTCTCTGGTCTCTGTAGTGTTCTATCTGGTTTAGTCCTGGTCCTGGTCTTGGTCTTGGTCCTGGTCCTGGTCCTGGTCTAACCCCGGTCTTGTCTCTGTAGTGTTCTGTCTGGTTTAGTCCTGGTCCTGGTCTTGGTCTTGGTCTTGGTCCTGGTCTTGGTCCTGGTCTTGGTCCTGGTCCTGGTCTTGGTCTTGGTCTCGGTCCTGGTCTTGGTCCTGGTCTTGGTCTAACCCCGGTCTGGTCTGGTCTGTTGGTCTTTATAGTGTCTGTCTGGTCCTGGTCCTGGTCCTTGGTCTTGGTCTTGGTCCTGGTCTTGGTCCTGGTCTTGGTCCTGGTCTTGGTCCTGGTCTTGGTCTTGGTCTGGTCTTGGTCTAACCCCGGTCTTTGGTCTTTGTAGTGTTCTGTCTGGTTTAGTCTTGGTCCTGGTCTTGGTCCTGGTCCTGGTCTTGGTCTCTCGGTCCTGGTCTTGGTCCTGGTCTTGGTCTAACCCCGGTCTTTGGTCTTTGTAGTGTTCTGTCTGGTTTAGTCCTGGTCTTTGTCTTGGTCCTGGTCCTGGTCTTGGTCCTGGTCTTGGTCCTGGTCTTGGTCCTGGTCCTGGTCCTGGTCTTGGTCCTGGTCTTGGTCCTGGTCTTGGTCCTGGTCTTGGTTCTGGTCCTGGTCTTGGTCCTTGTCTTGGTCTTGGTCTGGTCTTGGTCCTGGTCTGGTCTGGTCTTGGTCCTGGTCTTGGGTCGTCCTTGGTCTGGTCCTTGGTCCTGGTCCTTGGTCTTGGTCCTGGTCTTGGTCCTGGTCTTGGGTCTAACCCCGGTCTCTTGGTCTTTGTAGTGTTCTGTCTGGTTTAGTCCTGGTCTCTGGTCTTGGTCCTGGTCTTGGTCTGGTCTAAACCCCGGTCTTTGGTCTTTGTAGTGTTCTGTCTTGGTTTGGTCTGGTGGTCCTGGTCTGGTCCTGGTCTCTGGTCTTTGGTCCTTGGTCCTGGTCTTGGTCTGGTCTCGGTCCTGGTCTTGGTCCTGGTCTTGGTCTAACCCCGGTCTTTTGGTCTTTGATAGTGTTCTGTCTGGTTTAGTCCTGGTCCTGGTCCTGGTCCTGGTCCTGGTCTTGGTCCTGGTCTTGGTCCTGGTCTTGGTCTTGGTCTTGGGTCCTTGGTCTGTGAAACCCCGGTCTTTGGTCTTTGTAGTGTTTCTGTCTGGTTTAGTCTTGGTCTGGTCTTGGTCCTGGTCTTGGTCCTGGTCTTGGTCCTGGTCTCGGTCCTTGGTCTTGGTCCTGGTCTTGGTCTAACCCCGGTCTTTGGTCTTTGTAGTGTTCTGTCTGGTTTAGTCCTGGTCCTGGTCTTGGTCCTGGTCCTGGTCTAACCCCGGTCTTTGGTCTTTGTAGTGTTCTGTCTGGTTTAGTCCTGGTCCTGGTCCTGGTCTTGGTCCTGGTCCCTGGTCTAACCCCGGTCTTTGGTCTTTGTAGTGTTCTGTCTGGTTTAGTCCTGGTCTTGGTCTTGGTCCTGGTCTTGGTCTAACCCCGGTCTTTGGTCTTTGCAGTGTTCTGTCTGGTTTAGTCCTGGTCTGGTCTTGGTCTGGTCCTGGTCTCGGTCTTGGTCTCTCGGTCCTGGTCTTGGTCCTGGTCCTGGTCCTGGTCTAACCCCGGTCTTTGGTCTTTGCAGTGTTCTGTCTGGTTTAGTCCTGGTCCTGGTCCTGGTCTTGGTCTAACCCCGGTCTTTGGTCTTTGTAGTGTTCTGTCTGGTTTAGTCCTGGTCTCGGTCCTGGTCCTGGTCCTGGTCCTGGTCTAACCCCGGTCTTTGGTCTTTGTAGTTCTGTCTGGTTTAGTCCTGGTCCTGGTCTGGTCTTGGTCCTGGTCCTGGTCTGGTCCTGGTCTAACCCCGGTCTTTGGTCTTTGTAGTGGTTCTGTCTGGTTTAGTCCTGGTCCTGGTCTTGGTCCTGGTCCTGGTCCTCGGTCTCGGTCTTGGTCCTCGGTCCTGGTCTGGTCCTGGTCCTGGTCCTGGTCTAACCCCGGTCTTTTGGTCTTTGCAGTGTTCTGTCTGGTTAGTCTGGTCCTGGTCCTGGTCCTGGTCCTTGGTCCTGGTCTTGGTCCTGGTCTGGTCTCTGGTCC
>NW_026571036.1:2192363-2194863 GCF_026225935.1 Boleophthalmus pectinirostris
GTTTAACCCCCGGTCTTGTCTCTGTAGTGTTCTGTCTGGTTTAGTCCTGGTCCTGGTCCTGGTCTTGGTCTGGTCCTGGTCTAACCCCGGTCTTTGTCTCTGGTCTCTGTAGTGTTCTGTCTGGTTTAGTCTGGTCCTGATCCTGGTCTTGGTCCTGGTCCTGGTCCTAACCCCGGGTTCTCTGTAGTGTTCTGTCTGGTTTATGGTCCTGTCCTGGGGTCTGGTCCTGGTCTAACCCCCGGTCCTTGTCTCTGGTCTCTGTAGTGTTCTGATCTGGTTTAGTCCTGGTCCTGGTCCTGGTCCTGGTCCTGGTCCTGGTCTAACCCCGGTCTTGTCTCTGGCTCTGTAGGTTCTATCTGGTTTAGTCCTGGTCCTGGTCTTGATCTTGGTCCTGGTCCTGGTCTAACCCCGGTCTTGTCTTGTAGTGTTCTGTCTGGTTAGTCCTGTCCTGGTCTTGGTCCTGGTCTTGGTCCTGGTCCTTTTTTGGTTCGGTCCTGGTTTTATATGGTCTTGATCAACCCCGCTTTTTCTTTTTAGTGTTCTGTCTGGTTTAGTCTGGTCCTGGTCTTGGTCCTGGTCCCTGGTCTTGGTCTCGGTCCTGGTCTTGGTCCTGGTCTTGGTCTAACTCTTTGGTCTTTGTAGTGTTCTGGTTTAGTCCTGGTCCTGTCTTGTCCTGGTTTGGTCCTGGTCTTGTATCCTGGTCTTGGTCCTGGGGTTCTTTGGTCCTGGTCTTGGTTCTGGTCCTGGTCTTGGTCCTTGTCTTGTCTTCTGGTCCCTGGTCCTGGTCGTGGTCTTGGTCCTTGGTCTTGGTCCTGGTCTTGGGGTCTAACCCCGGTCTCTGGTCTTTGTAGTGTTCTGGTCTGTTTAGTCCTGGTCCTGGTCTTGGTCCTGGTCCTGGTCTCGGTCGGTCTTTGTAAGTGTTCTGTCTTGGTTCTGGTCATGGTCTTGGTCCTGGTCTTGGTCCTGGTCCTGGTCTTGGTCCTAGGTCCGGTCTCGGTCCGGTCTTGGTCTGGTCCTGGTCTAAACCCGGTGGTCTTTATAGGTCTTTTAGGTCTTGGTCCTGGTCTTGGTCTTGGTCTCTTGGTCTGGTCCTGGTCTTGGTCCTGGTCCTGGTCCTTGGTCTTGGTCTAACCCGGTCTTTGGTCTTTGTAGTGTTCTGTCTGGTTTAGTCCTGGGTCCTGGTCTTGGTCCTGGTCCTGGTCCTGGTCCCCCGGTCTTTGGTCTTTGTAGTGTTCTGTCTGGTTTCTGGTCCTGGTCTTGGTCTGGTCCACTGGTCTCCCTGGTCTTTGGTCTTTGGTGGTTCTGGTCTGGTTTAGGTCCTGGTCCTGGTCCTTGGTCCTGGTCTTGGTCTAACCCCGGTCTTTGGTCTTTGCAGTGTTCTGTCTGGTTTAGTCCTGGTCCTGGTCTTGGTCTGGTCGGTCTGGTCTGGTCTGGTCCTGGTCTTGGTCCTGGTTCCTGGTCTGGTCTAACCCCGGTCTTTGTTTTTAGTGTTCTGTCTGGTTTAGTCCTGGTCTGGTCCTGGTCTTGGTCTAAACCCCGGTCTTTGGTCTTGGTAGTGTTCTGTCTGTTTTAGTCCTGGTCTCGGTCCTGGTCTTGGTCCTGGTCCTGGTCTAACCCCGGTCTTTTGGTCTTTTGTAGTGTTCTGTCTGGTTTAGTCCTGGTCCTGGTCTTGGTCCTGGTCCTGGTCTAACCCCGGTCTTTGGTCTTTGTAGTTTCTGTCTGGTCTTATCCTGTCCTGGTCTTGGTCCTGGTCCTGGCTCTCGGTCTTGGTCCTCGGTCCTGGTCTGGTCTGGTCCTGGTCCTGGTCTAACCCCGGTCTTTGGTCTTTGCAGTGTTCTCTGGGGTCTAGTCCTGGTCTCGTCCTGGCTTGGTCTTGGTCCTCGGTCCTGGTCTTGGTCTGGTCCCCTGGTCTAACGCCCGTCCTTTGGTCTTTGCAGTGTTCTGTCTGGTTTAGTCCTGGTCCTGGTCCTGGTCCTTGGTCTTGGTCTAACCCGGTCTTTGGTCTTTGTAGTGTTTCTGTCTGTTTAGTCCTGGTCCTGGTCTCGGTCCTGGTCTTGGTCCTGGTCCTGGTCTTGGTCCTGGTGGTCTAACCCCGGTCTTTGGTCTTTGCAGTGTTCTGTCTGGTTTAGTCCTGGTCTTCTCGGTCTTGGTCTCGGTCCTGGTCCTGGTCCTGGTCTTGGTTCCTTGTTTGGTCCTGGTCTTGGTCCTGGTCCTGGTCTGGTCTTGGTCTGTCCTGGTCTTGGTCTAACCCCGGTCTTGGTCTTTGCAGTGTTCTGTCTGGTTTAGTCCTGGTCTTGGTCTTGTCCTGGTCCTGGTCTAACCCCCGGTCTTTGGTCTAACCCGGTCTTGGTCCTTTGCAGTGTTCTGTCTGGTTTAGTCCTGGTCCTGGTCTCGGTCTTGGTCTCGGTCCTGGTCCTGGTCCTGGTCTTGGTCCTTGTTTTGGTCCTGGTCTTGGTCCTGGTCCTGGTCTTGGTCCTGGTCTTGGTCCTGGTCCTGGTCT
>NW_026571036.1:2199863-2204863 GCF_026225935.1 Boleophthalmus pectinirostris
ACAAACACACACATGATACACACATGATACACAAACACACACATGATACACACACGATACACACCCATGAACGTCCACGCACACAAACATGCAGGTGTGTGTCTCCACTGAAAGAGTCTCTGAAGGACGATCTTTGTGTTCGGGCAGAGTTTAGTTTTGGAGAATTATCGCTCCTGATCTGACTGTGTTTGGGATCCACCGATACCGATGTCGATACGTGGGCTTTATTTGTCAACCGATCCCGATATCAGCCGATACCAGAGCAGAGACTGAGAAATGACGGCTCTGCTGGATTTTAATTTGTGTTTGTTGAGGCGACGTTTCTTGTTCTGTGTCTTTGCGTCAGATTTAAAGACAGTGGGACGAATGATATTTTTGCATTTTTGCATAATTCTGTAAACAAAGTCAAAATGTGTGTGCATTCATGTCACATGTGTTCACATCACTAGTGTCACACACAACACTTCATTATTCAGTCACACACTGTCTACTACTGTACGGCCCTGGGCACACAAGTGCCATGGGCCATGACCAGTGGAAGTGTCTTGCCTAAGGACACAGCGACAGTTTTTGCCCCTGGTGCCTCCTGTGGCTCCTGATGTTTCCAGTGGTAGTGAGGTCGAAAACTGTTTATGTGGAGCTACTCAACTAAACAACGAGAAAGAACCAACAGTATCTCCAAAACCGACACATTTACAGCACACAGGCTCAGACAGGCTCCTCTCAGATCACAAGTCTGCACCAACAAGTGTCCTTTTAAAATAATAGAATCCAGCATGTTGACAGCAACTGTGTGTGTCCTCTGTCTATGAGACAGTATTCTGTCTGCGGGGACAGTCCGGCGTCTGCGGGGACAGTCCTGTGTCTCTTCTACGCACTCACACTTTGATAAAAAGTTTTGTTTCTGTCCTAAACTTTGCTGAAGTTCACTTTTATTTCTCGTCAGTATCGTGGAAAAGACACAAGAGTGTTTAAAGCCTCAGTGTTGTGCACGAGTGTAAACAAGAACGTGAGTGACGTGACTCTGATGGTGCGTTCAGGGACAGTACGACAACAAATGACTCCTCTGATAAATATTGATGCAGCGTCACATATGAGGACATTTATGTGTCTGTAAATTGGATTAAATGAACAGAACATCGAGAGTCTAAGATTTATAACGAGGTATAACCTGCTCACGTGGACTATCGATACCCGATATGTCTCTGAATGTCCATATCGGCTGAGCCCTAATAAAAACACTGAAGTCTCTCTCAGTCTGGTCCGTCGTTCCAGGAAAAGACCGGGAAATGTCTCTGGTTTCCAGGGTAACGGACGCCCTGGACATGGATTAGCGATCAACTCCGATTAAAATCTAACAGAGCGTCAGACGGAGCAGTGCCTGCAGTTAGCGTCACGTGTGTCAGTGTAAACACAAATCTGCAAGAATTCAATTTTATTTTTTATTTCAGTGAATGAGACGTTTAACCGACTGGTGAAGATCGAAGTGGACGACAAAAAGGGTAAGAACCAGGACTGAACCAGGACTGAACCAGGACCGAACCAGGACTGAACCAGGACTTAAAGGTTGTATGGAGGATTTTTTTGTTTTTGTTTCAAATTGTCAATGAAAGTTTAAAATACCATTACAGAGACGAAGCAGCTTTGTAATTATGATGACCAAAAAAAAAAAAACTATGAAAATCTATCAACTGTGGACGCAGTGAGACGAGATAAACATCAGCCAATAGAAAACGAGGCTCCCTCATTTCCTATTGGCTGTCAGGTTGTCAATCAAACTCCCTACGTTTTTAGTGTAACTGACTCGCCGGCGCGCGGGGATTACGTGATTTATGCGGCGCTTCTTAGAGGCTTTTTCAAACTGTCGCTTCCTCACAATTCGCACAAAGTTTGTTGCGACGGCGGACGAGAATCCACGACCAGTTCGCCGCAAAAGAAAGTCCGTTTTTGAGATCGCTGAAAGAAGAAGAGAAGAAGGAGAAAAGGAGCGAAGACAAACTGAGGTGTTTCTTGGAGATTCCTTCCAGCGACGGCGCGACTGAAGCAGACGAAGGGTCTAAAAACTGACGCGTCGGTCGATAAATTATTTCTAGACAGGAAACTTCAACAGTAATTCTGAACACGAACTTAATGTAAACAAGCGTGATTTCTAGAGTAAAAAAGGACTGTCGCTGTATTTCTCTTTCCTTAAAAAATCCTCTATGCAACCTTTAACTGAAGACTAAAGCAGGAGTGTGAGTGTTTGGCGTTTGTGAATGTCTCCTCCAGCTCGCTGCACCCTGCCGCCGCACACTGGCCCCTGCAGAGCCAGTTTCACTCGCTGGTTCTACGACCCGCTGGACCAGAAGTGTCAGAGCTTCACGTTCGGCGGCTGCGACGCCAACGAAAACAACCACGAGCAAAAAGACGAGTGCGAGAACTCGTGTAAAGGAGTCACAGGTGAGACCGGGTCTGGACCAGGGACTAAATCAAGACTCAACCAAGACTGGACCAGGACTAAACCAAGACTAAATCAGGACTCATCCAAGACTGAATCAGGACGAAACAAGGACTAAACGAGGACGAAACAAGGACTAAACTAAAATTTAAACCTGGACTAAACCAAAACTAAACCAGGACCAAAACAGGACTAAACCAGGACTAAACTGGGTCTAAACCAGGACCAAAACAATACTAAACAAGGACTAAATCGGGTCTAAACCAGGACTAGACAAGGACTAAACTCGGTCTAAACCAGGACCAAAACAGGACTAAACCAGGACTAAACAAGGACTAAATTGGGATTAAACAAGGACTGAACCAGGACTAAATTAGGACTAAATCAGGATTAAACCAGGACTAAATCAGGACTAAACCGGGTCTAAACCAGGACTAGACCAGGACTAAATCAGGACTAAACTGGGTCTAAATCAGGACTAGACCGGGTCTAAATCAGGACTAGACCGGGTCTAAATCAGGACTAGACTGGTCTAAATCAGGACTAAACTGGGTCTAAATCAGGACTAAACTGGGTCTAAATCAGGACTAAACTGGGTCTAAATCAGGACTAAACTGGGTCTAAATCAGGACTAAACTGGGTCTAAATCAGGACTAAACCGGGTCTAGACCAGGACCAAACAAGGACTAAACTGGGTCTAACCCTGGACTAAACCAGGACTAAACCAGGTCTAAATCGGGACTAAACCAGGACTGAACCAGGAATAAACCAGGTCTAAACCAGGACTAAACCAGGTCTGAACCCGGTCTTTGTGTTCAGAGGAGGACGTGTACGCTCCGGCGATGTTCAAGCGCTTCGGGGAGGAGGAGGAGGAGTATCAGTCAGGTCAGTCAGGTCTCTGCTCGTCACATCAGGTCACTGTGAACCCGAGTGTGTGGGAGGGCATCTGACGCAGTGGGCTCCTGTTGGTCTGTGCAGGTTCCATCGCTCTGGCCGTGATCCTGACCGTGGCTCTGCTCGCGCTGCTCACCATGGGAGCCTACTGCTTCCTCAAGAGGAGGAAAGACCACATCCCCGTGCCCAACGTGGACTAAACCGGGACTAAACCAGGACCAAACCAGGTCTAAACCAGGTCTAAGCCAGGTCTAAACCAAGGACTAAACCAGGACTAAACTAAACCAGGACTAAACCAAGGACTAAACCAAGGACTAAACCAAGGTAAACCAGTAAACCAGGACTAAACCAAGGACTAAACCAGGACTAAACCAGCTAAACCAAGGACTAAACCAAGGACTAAACCAAGGACTAAACCAAGTAAACCAGGACTAAACTAAACCAAGGACTAAACTAAACCAAGGAAAACTAAACCAAGGACTGAACCAGGACTGAACCAGGACTAAACCAGGACTAAACCAAGAAAAAACCGGGACTAAACCAAGAACTAAACCTGGACTAAACGAGGATTGAACCAGGACTAACCCAAGAACTAAACCAAGAACTAAACCAAGAACTGAACCAGGACTGAACCAGGACTGAACCAGGACTAAACCAAGTCTAAGCCAAGTCTAAGGCAAGACTAAACCATGGACTAAACCAAGAACTAAACCATGGACTAAACCAAGTCTAAGCCAAGTCTAAGACAAGATTTAACAAGGGCTAAACCAAGAACTAAACCAGGACTAAAACAAGAACTAAACCAGGACTAAACCATGGACTAAACCAGGACTAAACCAAGTCTAAACCATGGACTAAACCATGGACTAAACCATGGACTAAACCATGGACTAAACCAGGACTAAACCATGGACTAAACCATGGACTAAACCGGGACTAAACCGGGACTAAGCCAAGTCTAAGCCAAGTCTAAGCCAAGTCTAAGCCAAGTCTAAGCCAAGTCTAAGCCAAGACTTAACAAGGGCTAAACCATGGACTAAACCATGGACTAAACCATGGACTAAACCATGGACTAAACCATGGACTAAACCATGGACTAAACCAGGACTAAACCATGGACTAAACCAGGACTAAACCAGGACTAAACCAGGACTAAACCAGGTCTAAACCGGGACTAAGCCAAGTCTAAGCCAAGACTTAACAAGGGCTAAACCAAGAACTAAACCAGGACTAAACCAGGACTAAACCAAGTCTAAGCCAAGACTTAACAAGGGCTAAACCAAGAACTAAACCAGGACTAAACCAAGTATATTCCAGTAGGGGGCGGTGTTGAGCCTCTTTTGAAAGATGTAAATTTCCTGTTTATCACCGTACTGTGTGTGGATCTGTGTGTGTGTTTTTGTGTGTATGATTGTGTTTTTTTGTGTTTTTTTTTGTGTGTTTGTGTTTTTTTGTGTGTTTATTTGTGTTTGTGTTTTTTTGTGTGTGAAGGTTTTTTTTGTGTGTTTGTGTGTTTTTGTGTGTGTGTATTTTTGTGTGTTTGTGTTTTTTTGTGTGTTTGTGTTTTTTGCGTGTTTTTTTGTGTGTTTGTGTTTTTTTGTGTGTTTTTGTGTGTTTTGTGTTTTTTTGTGTGTTTGTTGTTTTTTTGTGTGTGTGTGTGTTTTTTGTG
>NW_026571036.1:2207363-2244863 GCF_026225935.1 Boleophthalmus pectinirostris
GACCTGGTTTTAGACCTGGTTTAGACCTAGTTTAGACCTTTTTAGACCTGGTTAGACCTGGTTTAGACCTGGTTTTAGTCCTGGTTTCCTGGTTTAGACCTGGTTTTAGACCTGATTTTAGTCCTGGTTTAGACCTGGTTTTAGTCCTGGTTCAGACCTAGTTTAGACCTGGTTTAGACCTGATTTTAGTCCTGGTTTAGTCCTGGTTCAGACCTAGTTTAGACCTGGTTTTAGACCTGGTTTTAGACCTGATTTTAGTCCTGGTTTAGACCTGGTTTTAGTCCTGGTTCAGACCTAGTTTAGACCTGGTTTTAGACCTGGATTAGACCTAGTTTAGACCTGGTTTTAGACCTGGTTTAGACCTGGTTTTTAGACCAGGTTTAGACCTGGTTTAGACCTGGTTTTAGACCAGGTTTAGACCTGGTTTAGACCTGGTTTTAGACCAGGTTTAGACCTGGTTTAGTGTCTGGGAATGAGTGGAATTACCAAACAAACCAAAAAAAAAAAAGGGATTTAGCCCAAAATGTGAAAACAGGAAAACCCCGCTGTGTCTCTGTGTAATCCATTTATTTCAACAAAGTAACTGTAATCCAATTACCACTCACTGAAACAGTAACTGTAACTGAATACAGTTACTCATCATTTGTACTCTGATTACATTGGGCGGCAGTAGCTCAGTCGGTAGAACATTCACCCACTGATCTGAAGGTTGGTGGTTTGATTCCAGCTCTTGACATAAACATCACAGGTTGAGCGTCAGATCCACTGACCCACAGGTTGAGCTGGTGTGATTCCAGCTCCCACAGATGAATGCTGTCGTTGTGTCCTTGGGCAAGACACTTAACCCACCTTGCCCACAGTGTCTGCGTACACTGGTGTGTGAATGTGTGTGTGAATGTGTGAGTGGTTCCTTGTTGTAAAGAGCTTTGAGCCTTGAAAGTAGAAAAGCGCTGTAGAAAAATGTGACCATTACGTAACTCTGGTACATGTAATCTGTTACTCCCCAACACTGTACGAGTGTGACTCTTGTGGCTCTGAGTGCAGCTGTTGCTCTTTGTACGTGAGACTGAAGGGGCAGGTTTCATATTAATTGAATTAAGTTTTTGTGTCTTTCACGGTGAACGAGCGTCAAAATGGTCACGGATTGAGTCGTCATATTGATTTAGTGTATTTTCTATTATCTACACCTGGAGTTCTGTATGAATTATGTTTATTGACCGTAATTTACATTTATTATTTACATTAAAGTTCATGAGAGGAGTCGTTTGTTTTCCCCAGAAAAGGGCGGGAACGTCTCTCATCGGCCAAGTTCCCGGATGTGCTGTTCTAACGTATGTGCTTAAACAAAAGTAAAAGACACAGACGTGGTTTTATTTTGAAAAGTTTAATGAGGATCAGAACAGAGACGCCCCAAAACCAACAGTGAAATAAAAAAATATATAAAACACGTTAACGGAGATTTGACCTTTGACCCAGACTCCACCTGTGACGCAGCTTCAGTCAAAAAAAAAAAAAACAAACAACTCTTATTCATTCATTCATAATCTTAAAATCCACAAATACAAAACATTATATTTAAAATCTCTCAGAATCACTAAAGTCTGAGTCTCATTTACGTGAAGGCGCTGCCGTTCAGACCTGGTTTAGACCTGGTTTAGTCATAAATACAGAATTAACGTTGTTTTATATATATATAAAAAAAAAAAAGTTAAAACAAATCCTCCACGTTTAAACTAAATTTGATTTTTCCATATGAACTGCAGTACCGCCTGTGTCCACCAGATGGAGGTAAACACTGTATTTAAACAACACTGGGTTCATTTATTAAACCCGGTTTAGACCCAATGTAGTCCTGGTTTAGTCCTGGTCTAGTCCTGGTTTAGTTCTGGTTTAGTCCTGCTTTAGTCCAGTGTTTTATTCCGTAATAAAATGGACAAACGTGACGGGAAACACGCCCCTCCGACTCGGATCGCTCTCGATGTGTCCGATCTGAAATGAAAACAAACAATTCTCTTAATACAACAGGAACAATAAAGTCCTGGTTCAGTCTGGTTTAGTCCTGGTTTAGTCCTGGTCTAGTCCCGGTCTAGTCCTAGTCAGTGATGTAGTGGGAATTTTTTTAAGCGGGGGTACGCAATTCGTGACGTCCTCGATGTGATGAATCTCATCCCCCGGTTTAGTCTTGTTTTAGTCCTGGTTCAGTCCTGGTTCAGGCCTGTTTTAGTCCTGGTTTAGACCTGGTTGAGACCTGGTTCAGTTCTGTTTTAGTCCTGGTTTAGACCTGGTTCAGTCCTGGTTCAGTCCTGGTTCAGGCCTGTTTTAGTCCTGGTTTAGACCTGGTTTAGACCTGGTTTAGACCTGGTTCAGTCCTGGTTCAGTCCTGTTTTAGTCCTATTTTAGTCTCGTTTTAATTCTGGTTCAGTCCTGGTTTAGTCCTGGTTCAGTCAAGTTTTAGTACTTGTCTAGTTCAGGTCTTCTCCTGCTCCTGGTTCTGGTCCTGGTCTCCTGGTCCTGGTCCTGGTCCTGGTCCTGGTCCTGGTACTCACCCACCACTCGGGGTCCTCCTCTCCCTCCACGACGATCACCTCTCCCTCGATGAAGGTGAGCTCGTCCGGATTATCGGCGGAGCAGTTGTAAATCGCCACGACCCGCTGAGGTTTCTGCTTCTGCTGAACAAACACGAGACTCAAAACTCAAAACTCCGGCTGGAACGGACCGAGTCAACGCGCTCCACGTCTTAAAATGTTCTTATGAACCCGCGACACAGAATCCGGAATTTTCCATTTCTCTATTTTGTCCCTAAATCAAGATATGAACATAAATAACCGACCAATCAGACGCCTCTATTCCACGAGGCCCCTCCCACTACCGTTAGCAACAGGTTTGATTGACAGCTGGTGTGTTTCGTTGCTAAGCGTCGGGTTTGAGTGACATTTAAAATTATCCAATCACAGCACGACTTTTCCGGGACTTAACCAGATCCACGGATTTAACAAGTGGATCAAACATTTAATAAAACTATTATTGGACCCTGATATTTTGTTTGTGGATTTGTTGTGCATTTAACAACTTTAACTTGTTTTTTTCGGGTTGTTGTACTTTTTAATTTGTTTTATTCGTTTTAAAATATAGAGATAGAGGTTCGTTTACAGTTCGTCGAGGTTCGTTCAGAGTTTAAGTTTGTCAATCGACTTTAAAAGACCCGATGTCCAGTTTTTCCGGTAAATAAAAGAAATAAAATAAACTGATGGTAACTGATTTTTTTAGTTAAATAATCTGTACAGACGTGTAAACACCCATTTTTGACAAATGTGAAATTCTTGCCCGTCAAAACTAATTTAAGTTAAGTTATAGATTATTTTATTTACACGGGCGAGCACATGGTTTAACCCACTGACGCCGGACGCTGCGCAGCGCTGAGTCTCCTGTCGGTGTCTGGATTGTCTGACGATCAGTGTAACTGGTAAAGGAGGAGCCACATCTGGAAGCATCGGGGGGCGTGTCCTCCTCTCGCTTCATTCACTCCCACAGAGACGCAAAACTGCCAGAGCTGCACTGTCGCGTTAAACCTTCTTTATCGTGGCGTTTTATTTCCCCATTGAAAAATAATCCAAATGTCCCAAACATGTTTCCATCAAGACCTGGTTTGAAGTAACAAACGTTGTGCTTTACTGCAGCGCACAGGTGTCAAACATACGGCCCGGGGGCCAGATCCGGCCCTCCAAGACCTTTAATCTGGCCCTCGGCTGATTTTCTACTAAAATATTTTAATTATATTTTCTATTAAAATATTTGTAATTTTCTGCGTCGCTGAGCATATCAGCGTCTCTGTACGTGGCCCCTCCCACCAGAGCAGCACAAATGAAGACTTGTCTCTTTCCAAACGCTCTTAAAGGACGATCGTTTTGACTGTTGACCGTGACACCCTCATCAGAAAAATGTACAACATGAGAAAAGTGGAGCCGAGTGCAGGATTTTACAAGAAAAATTGACTTATTCCTGTTTACAGACAAGTTCATGTTAAAACTTTGTGTTGAAATTGCATTTTTCTTAAAGTTTCAGGTTGTTCATAATATAATATTTTGTAAAAGAAAGAGTTCATCAATTAAAAAAGATTTCTGTAGTAGATTTGCGTTTCTCTGCACAAATATTTGAGCTTATTGTTATTTTTATGGTTTATATGACATGAGTTTTCTGATCTGGCCCCTTTAGGATCAGAGTCGGTTGGACACGACCCCCGGACCAAAATGAGTTTGACACCCCTGCTGCAGCGCATGAACGCAGCTCAAACACTTGATCTGTTCCCTGTTCCAGACGCTCCTATAACAGGTGCCATGTCGCTATGTCGTGTAACAAATAAACATGCTGACAGTGACAATGACAGTGAAGACACGGACAACATTTGTGTTTGACCATGTTTATTTGTTACATGACATAGTGATATGGCACCTGTTATAGGAGCGTCTGGAACAGCGACCAGATCAAGTGTTTGAGCGCGTTCATGCGCTGCAGTAAAGAGCAACGTTTGTTACTTCAAACCAGGTCTTGATGGAAACATGTTTGGGACATTTGGATTATTTTTCAATGGGGAAATAAAACGCCACGATAAAGAAGGTTTAACGCGACAGTGCAGCTCTGGCAGTTTTGCGTCTCTATGGGAGTGAATGAAGCGAGAGGAGGACACGCCCCCCAATGCTTCCAGATGTGGTTCCTCCTTTACCAGTTACGCTGATCACCAGACAATCCAGACACCGACAGGAGACTCAGCGCTGCGCAGCGTCCGGCGTCAGTGGGTTAAACACCTCGCACGTTCCTTTAGTCCACTTCTTTTATACAGTCTAAGAGTCAAACCCACAACCTCCTGGCCGACGGGAGGACGGGCTAACCACTCTGCCACGGCGGCGGGACACTCACGGAGAAGGTGGTCCGGGGTTTGGGAGTGGGAGGAGCCGGACTCTTCAGGGAGGCGGAGCTTCGCTTTGAGCCGGATCTGACGGGAGGTCGGTCCGGCCCCGAGCTGAGGGACACAACGAGGTTAGACCTGGTTCAATCCTGGTCCAGTCCTGGTTTAGATCTTGTCCAGTCCTGTTCCAGTCTTGATCCAGACCCGGTCCAGTCCCGGTCCAGTGCCGGGCCAATCCTGGTTCAATTCTGATTCTGGTCCAGTCCTGGTTCTGGTTCAGTTCTGGTTCAGTTCTGGTCCAGTCCTGGCTTAGACCTTGTCCAGTCCTGGTCCAGTCCCGATCCAGTCCCAGTCCTGGTTTAGTCCTGGTTCAGTCCCGGTCCAGTTCAGTCCAGTCCTGGTTTAGTCCTGGTTCAGTCCCGGTCCAGTTTAGTCCAGTCCTGGTTCAGTCCCGGTTCAGTCCCGGTCCAGTTCCAGTCCAGTCCTGGTCTTACCTTCTCTTCGTTGAGGCAGAGGTCGGGGACTTGGGGGACTTGGGCGACTTGGGGGACATGGGTCCGGGTTTGGTCTGGTGACTCGGGACTGGCGGAGGAAGAGGCGGAGCTTTGTACGCCGGAGGGGGCGGGGCCTTGAAGTGCGGCAGCGGCGGCGGCGGGAGGGGCATGTTTTTGGCCGATTTAAAGGTCGGTGGAGGCGGAGGGGGGGGCGCCGCCGGGAGAACTGAGAGACACACAGACAGACAGAGAGAGAGAGAGAGGTTAGCACCACTCACAACACTCTGTTACACCCTGTGATGTCATCGGGTGAAGCGCTGCTCTTTGTTTCTCGAGCTAAACTTTGCTGCTGCCTTCGTTTCTGGTCGTTCCGGCGAGAGGAGGAAGTGCTCACCATACATGGAGTTGTTCCTGTCGGGGGGGAGGGGCTCGCTGGGGTCAGAGGACGAGCGCTGGCGTCCCACCGTTTCCATCGGCAACACCCTGGGACCCGGAACTGAGACGGAGACGAGGACACGAGTGACAATCCACAAACAAATAAACAATCACACACAAACACACACACGGATACACACACACACACACACACACACACACACACACACACACACACACACACACACACACACAAACACACACACACACACACACACACAACACACACACACAAACACACACACAACACACACACACAAACACACACACAACAAACACACACAACACACACACAACACACACACAACACACACACACACACAACACACACACACACACACACACAACACACACACACACACACACACAAACACACACACAACACACACACACACACACACACACAACACACACACACACACAAACACACAGACACACAGACACACACAAACACAGACACACACACACACACACACACAACACACACACACACAACACACACACACACACACACACACACACACACACACACACACACACACACACACACACACACACACACACACACACACACACATACACACACACACACACAACACACACACAAACACACACAGATACACCTAAACATACAATCTGTTCCTCAAATTCTTTAAAACATATTTATCAAAATCTACACTTGGACTAAAGGGGACCTGGCGTTTAAAGGGGACCCGGTGTTTAAAGGGGACCGTTTAAAGGGGACTCTGTGTTTAAAGGGGACTCGGTGTTTAATTGAAACCCGGTGTTTAAAGGGGACCCGGTGTTTAAAGGGGACTCGGTGTTTAAAGGGGACCTCGGTGTTTAATGGGGACCTGGTGTTTAATGGGGACCTGGTGTTTATTTGGTATTTTACAGTATATTTTATTGTGATGTGTGACTCTTGTGTCCAAATAAATTCCTTTGTGGATCAATAAAGTTTGTCTGAGTCTAACAAACCAATCTGAAACGTTCTTTACCCCGACTCTGCCCGCTCTGACCTCTGGGTGGCGCTCTGGGGGGCAGCGGGGGCATGGCTCCGCCCCCCGGCTCCATCATGGTGCCGTACGTCTCGTTGCTGATCATCAGACTGGGACACGGCGCCCTCTGCCGGTCCCTCACCAGCGACGCCGCGTCTCGAGCCAACAGCGCCAACCCCGACGGAGAGGGGGCGCTGCCGGGCACGAAGCAGCTCACGGGACGGTCGGGGCGCGGGTCAGAGCGCGGGTCGGGTCGGAGGTCACAGGGTCGGAGGTCACAGGGGCGCTCTGGGGGCGGGTCCTGGAGGCGTTCCTCTCGGCGGTTGGGGATGGGCTGTGGAGGAAGTACAAGAGACTGATAAATGTACAAGTACACAACACTTCTCTGACCCCTATGACCTCTGACCCCAGGAGCCCTGTGACCCCTGACCTTGTCCTCCATCTCGTCTTCGCTCTCGTCCAGATCTTCGTTCTGGAGTCTCCACTCGTACTCCACATGAACATGAACGTTAAACTTCCCGCTCTGCGCCTGCGTCAACTGCACCACAATAAAATACTGTCAAGTACTACCAACAAATACTGTCAAAGTACTATCAACAAATACTGTCAAAGTACTGTCAAAGTACTACCAACAAATACTGTCAAAGTACTAAAGTCCAAGTCAAAGTACTGTCAAAGTACTAAAAAAATACTGTCAAAGTACTGTCAAAGTACTAAATGTAAAGTACTGTCAAGTACTACAAATACTGTAAAGTACTGTCAAAGTACTATGAAAAAGTACTGTCAAAGTACTAGTACAAAGTACTATCAATACTGTCAAAGTACTGTCAAGTACTGTAAAGTACTGTCAGAGTACTGTCAAGTGCTGTCAAAGTACTATGAAAAAGTACTGTCAAAGTACTGTCAAAGTACTGTCAAATAGTACTGTGTCAGCTGCAGTACTGTCAAAGTACTGTCAAAGTACTGTCACAGTACTGTCACAGTACTGCAGAGAGAGATGAGGAGGATGAGGAGGAAGAGCAGAGTTACCAGTTCTTCACACTGAGTGTGTCTGAGGCGTCGTGCGAGGTCCAGCGGCGTCTCTCCAGCATCGTTCACTGAAAAAACACCAGCAAGTTATTGTAGTACTAGTCATAGTAGTTTTAATAGTAGTAATAGTAGTACTAGTAGTACTTGCAGTATCAGTATCAGTACTTGCAGTAGTAGTACTCACGTATGTCGACAGAGGCTCGTCCTCGCAGCAGGAGTTTGAGACACTCGCTGTTGTCGGTTAAACAGCAGTAGTGCAGCGCAGACGAACCTCGACTCGTCTGTTTGTCCAAGTTTGTGCTGAAAACAGAAACGAGCAGAAATGAACAGAGATTAAACTTTTGAAACAACGAGCTCCAGAGTCTGTGCACGTGTCTGCGCACGTGTCTGCGCACGTGTCTGCGCACGTGTCTGCGCACGTGTCTGCGCACGAGTCTGCGCACGAGTCTGCGCACGAGTCTGCGCACGTGTCTGCGCACGAGTCTGAGTCTGCACTTTCCCGGTGCAGCGCTGAGTTTCGTTCAGTCCACGTCGTGACACATTTATACTTTTATAAACCTCAGTCTGTGTCTGGGACCAAAACTCTGATGATGAAAAAACTCGACTGCAGCTGGAGACACAGAGAGAGACTTTTATAAATCTGGAGTCTGTGTGACGCCTCTGGACGCCACAACAAGGATGACGCTCTCATTTAAGACGACTCCTACACAGAGGCCCCAGGTCTGGACCAGGTCTGGACCAGGTCTGGACCAGGTCTGGACCAGGTCTGGACCAGGTCTGGACCAGGTCTGGTCTTACCTGTTCTGAGCGAGGAAGTCCACGATGTGCAGAGAGTTTCTGTCGACCATCCGGACGGCGAGATGAAGAACCGTCTCCCCGGGCTCCTGAGTACAGACAGACCTGGGTCAGAACTGGTCCAGTCTAGGTCCAGGTCCAGTCCAGATCCAGTCCAGTCCAGTCCAGTCCAGGTCCAGTCCAGGTCCAGTCCAGGTCCTGGTCTTGCTCACGTGCTCGTTGGGTTGGGGGATAGACTCCAGCAGGTCGGCTCCCTCGGCGTAGACCTGGATGAGTCCGAGGATGTCGCGGGTCCGGACGGCGTCGTAGAGCTGCTGCTGCCTCCTGCTGGGCTCAGGGTGCAGGCGCAGCACGAACCGCCGCTCCACGTACTTCGCCGTGATGAAGTCTTTACGGCTCTGCCTGAAGTACAAGTACACGGGGGTAGTAGTATTAGTAGTAGTACCCACAGTAGCAGTAGTAGTATTTTTTCTCAGTGAGTCTGGCAGCTCTTGTTTTTAGCCCGATTCAGTCTGATATATTTAAACTTGGGCAGAGTGAGACTCACATGTCGCTGGAGCTGTGCGGTTTGGACCCGTCCTGTCCCTCCAGATCCGCCTCCAGGATCTCGTTAAAACTCGAATTCCCCACGTTTTTGGCCAACTGCAACACAACACAACACCATTTCAAAATAAAACACCACAGTACAATTTCAAAATAAAGCGTTACAGGGTCAGAAAGTTTCAAAGTAAAACGTGGTGGTCAGAGCAGAACACAGACTTTATAAATAAATGAACCCGTGAGACGCTGCGTTCCAAACAGGAAGTGAGCACGGGCACACTTCCTGCTCTGTCTATTTCACTTTCTATTGAAAAATCGTGGCTCGTGTCTCTGAACCTGCTGCTGTGAGGCTCGACATTTTGGTCTGAAAATGTTCATGTTCACCAATAAAAGAATAAAAGCAAGCAGTGAAGGTTCTGGTGCAGGTTTTGGTTTTGGTGAGGTTTTGGCCAGGTTTTGGTCCAATTTTGGTGAGGTTTTTATGAGATTTTGATGCAGGTTTTGGTCAGGTTTTGGTGTAATTTTGGTCAGATTTTGGTGAGGTTTTATTGAGTTTTCAGTGAGGTTTTGGCCCGGTTTTAATGAGGTTTTTGGTGAGGTTTTTTTTTTTAAGTTTTGGCCAGGTTTTGGTGAGGTTTTGGTGCACGTTTAGGTCAGATTCTGATGAGGTTTTGATGAGGTTTTGGTGAGGTTTTGGTCAGATTTTGCAGAGGCTTTGGTGAGGTTTTAACAAGGTTTGGTAAAAAATGTTTCCAGGTTTCAGTGAGGTTTTGGTGAGGTTTTAGTGCAGGTTTAGGTAAGGCTTTGGTGCAGGTTTTGGTGAGGTTTTAGTCAGGTTTTGGTGCAGGTTTGGTGATGTTTGGGTGCATATTTTATTGAGGTTTGGTGTGATTTTGGTAAAGTTTCTGTGAGGTCTTGGTGAGGTTTTGCTGAGATTTTGATGCAGGTTTTGGTGCAGGTTTTGGTGAGGTTTTGGTGAGGTTTTAGTCAGGATTTGGTGCAGGTTTTGGTGAGGTTTTGATGAGGTTTTGGTGTGGCTGAGGTGAGGTTTTGGTCAGATTTTGTGGAGGCTTTGGTGGAGGTTTTGGCAAGGTTTGGTAAAAAATGTTTCCAGGTTTCAGTGAGGTTTTGGTGAGGTTTTAGTGCAGGTTTAGGTAAGGCTTTGGTGCAGGTTTTGGTAAAGTTGTAGTCAGGTTTTAGTGCAGGTTTGGTGCAGGCTTTGGCCAGGATTTGGAAAGGCTTTGGTGAGGTTTTGGACAGGTTTTGGTGCAGGTTTTTGAGGTTTTGGTGCAGGTTTTGGTGCAGGTTTTGGTGCAGGTTTTGGTGCAGGTTTTGGTGCAGGTTTTGGCGCCGGTGAGACTGACCAGCAGCTCTGAGGTCCCCAGCACGTCCAGGTCCAGACTCTGGATCCTGGAGAAGTGAACTCCCATCTCCCTGTGGATCCCAGAACACTCGATACAGATCAACACGCCCAGGTTTGTGCTGAGCCACGACGGACCTGAAGAGAGAAGAGTCTGAACCAGGACCGGACCGGGACCAGGACCGGACAAGGACCGGGACCAGGACCGGACCAGGACCAGGACCAGGACCAGGACCAGGACCGGACCAGGACCAGGGACCAGGACCAGGACCAGGACCAGGACCAGGACCAGGACCGGACCAGGACCAGGACCAGGACCGGGACCAGGAGTGGACGATGTCTAAACCCAGACTAATCCCAGACTAAACCTGGACTAAAACCAGACTAAACCCAAACTAAACCCAAACTAAAACCCAGACTAAACCCAGACTAAAACCTAGACTAAAACCTAGACTAAACCCAGACTAAAACCTAGACTAAAACCTAGACTAAACCCAGACTAAAACCCAGACTAAAACCTAGACTAAAACCTAGACTAAACCCAGACTAAAACCCAGACTAAAACCAAACTAAAACTAGACTAAACCCAGACTAAAATTTAGATTAAAATCCAGAATAAACCCAGTCTAAACCAGACTTAAACCTAGACTAATACCTAGAATAAACCCAGACTAAATGTAGACTAAATGTAAACTAAAACCCAGACTAAACCCAGACTAAAACCAGAATAAAACCAGACTAAACCTGGACTAAACCCAGACTAAAACCAAACTAAACCTAGACTAAAACCTAGACTAAACCCTGACTAAAACCAGACTAAAACCAGACTAAAACCCAGACTAAACCCAGACTAAAACCCAGACTAATCCCAGACTAAACCCAGACTAAACCCAGACTAAACCCAAACTAAACCAAGACTAAAACCTAGATAAAAATCCAGAATAAGGCCAGACTAAAACCTAAAACAGACCCAGACTAAAACTGAAACTAAACCCAAACTAAAACCAAGACTAAATGGAGACAAATCCCAGACTAAACCCAGACTAAACCTAGACTAAACCCTGACTAAAACCAGACTAAAACCAGACTAAAACCAGACTAAACCCAGTCTAAACCAGACTAAACCCAGACTAAATCCCAGACTAAAAACCCAGCTAAACCCAGACTAAATCCCAGACTAAAACCCAAAACCCAGACTATCCCAGACTAAACCCAGTCTAAACCCAGACTAAAACCCAGACTAAAACCAGTCTAAACCCAGACTAAAACCAGTCTAAACCAGAAACCCAGAACTAAAAACCAGACTAAAACCCAGTCTAAACTAACCCAGACTAAACCAGACTAAATCCCAGACTAAACCCAGACTAAAACCTAGACTAAACCCTGACTAAAACCAGACTAAAACCCAGACTAAAACCCAGTCTAAACCCAGACTAAACCCAGACTAATCCCAGACTAAACCCAGTCTAAACCCAGACTAAACCCTAAAACCAGACTAAACCCAGTCTAAACCCAGACTAAACCCAGACTAAAACCAGACTAAAACCCAGACTAAAACCCAGTCTAAACCCAGGACTAAAACAGACTAAAACCAGACTAAAACCAGACTAAAACCCAGTCTAAACCCAGACTAAACCCAGTCTAAACCCAGACTAAAACCGACTAAACCCAGACTAAACCGGGTCCTGACCTGCGGCGCCGCAGTCGCAGCACTGGTCGTTCCCGCTCATCCTCCGCACTTCGCCCACGATGGCTCTGGTCAACTCCTGCACGATGTTGTTCTCCTCCTCGTCCTGATCTCCTTTAAACGCTTTGTTCAACGCCTCCTCCTTACTGTTCTGGAGAACCGAGATCCAACTGAGGAGACCAGAACCCGGGTCAGAACCAGGACAAAACCAGACTGGATCAGGACTAAACCAGGACAGAACCAGGACTAAAACAGGACTAAAGACAGAACCAAGACAGAACCAGGACTAACATCTCCTCCTTACTGTTCTGAAGAACCGAGATCCAACTGAGGAGACCAGAGACTGGGTCAGAACCAGGACTGAACCAGGTCTGAACCAGGACTGAACCAGGTCTGAACCAGGACTGAACCAGGACTAAACCAGGACTAACATCTCCTCCTTACTGTTCAGGAGCATTGAGATCCAACTGAGGACACCAGAACCCGGGTCAGAACCAGGATTAAACCAGGACTAAATCAGGTGTGAACTCTGGCACCAAGAAGATCCAGCTGAGGAGAAAGGCCAGAAAAAACAAAAACAAACTGAAACTCACATCTGACACTCGGCTTCATCTTCTGTCTGGAAGTGATACGTTCTGTCGTCTGAAAAACAAGAAAACTGCTGTAAACCTGAACCAGGACTGGACCAGGACTCAACCAGGACTAAACCAGGTCTAAACCAGGTCTACAAGAGGAAAGAAGAAAGAGATCCGCACTGCAGTTCTTTGAAGCAGTGCGGATCTCTTTCTTCTTTTGCACAGTTTTTGTTTTTAGATACAGCATGCGGTCGCCAGTACTAAACCAGGACTAAACCAGGTCTAAACCAGGTCTAAACCAGATCTAAACCAGGACTAAACCAGGTCTACAGGGTGGGGTCTTACGGGAGAAGAGGTCGAAGCTTTTCTTCTCGTCGGGGTTCCTCTTGACCTGACAGGTGAGCAGGTTCAGTTTGGCAGGAGGTCGATTCGCCTGACAGACAAAAAACAGGGAACACGAAACATGAGACCCACAGACAACATCACACTCTTCATCACACTCTTCATCACACTCTTCATCACTCTTCACCACACTCTTCACCACACTCTTCACCACACTCTTCACCACACTCTTCATCACACTCTTCACCACACTCTTCACACTCTTCACCACACTCTTCATCACACTCTTCATCACACTCTCCACCACACTCTTCAACACACTCTTCATCACACTCTTCACCACACTCTTCACCACACTCTTCATCACACTCTTCACCACACTCTTCACCACACTCTTCATCACACTCTTCACCACACTCTTCATCACACTCATCACCACACTCTTCACACACTCTTCACCACACTCTTCACCACACTCTTCATCACACTCTTCACACACTCTTCACCACACTCTTCACACACACACTCTTCATCACACTCTTCACACACACACTCTTCACCACACACTCTTCACCACACTCTTCATCTTCACACTCTTCACCACACTCTTCACCACACTCTCACACTCTTCACCACCTCACACACTCTTCATCACACTCTCATCACACCACACTCTTCATCTCACACTCTTCACCACACTCTTCATCACACTCTTCACCACACTCTTCACCACACTCTTCACCACACTCTTCATCACACTCTTCACACACTCTTCATCACCACACTCTTCATCACACTCTTCACCACCACTCTTCACCACACTCTTCACCACACACATCTTCAACACACTCTTCAACACACTCTTCATCACACTCTTCACCACACTCTTCACCACACTCTTCACACACTCTTCACCACTCTTCACTCTTCACCACACTCTTCACCTCTTCACACACTCTTCACCACACTCTTCACCACACTCTTCACCACACACTCTTCACCACACTCTTCACACACTCTCCACCACACTCTTCAACACACACTCTTCACCACACTCTTCACCACACTCTTCACCACACTCTTCATCACACTCTTCATCACACTCTTCACCACACTCTTCACCACACTCTTCATCACACTCTTCACCACACTCTTCACCACACTCTTCACCACACTCTTCACCACACTCTTCACCACACTCTTCACTCTTCATCTTCACACACTCTTCACCACACTCTTCAACACACTCTTCACCACACTCTTCATCACACTCTTCATCACACTCTTCACCACACTCTTCAACACACTCTTCACCACACTCTTCATCACACTCTTCATCACACTCTTCACCACACTCTTCACCACACTCTTCACCACACTCTTCACCACACTCTTCACCACACTCTTCACCACACTCTTCACCACACTCTTCACCACACTCTTCACCACACTCTTCATCACACTCTTCACCACACTCTTCATCACACTCTTCACTCTTCACCACACTCTTCACCACACTCTTCACCACACTCTTCACTCTCCACCACACTCTTCACCACACTCTTCACACACTCTTCACCACACTCTTCACACACTCTTCATCACACTCTCTTCACCACACTCTTTCACCACACTCTTCATCACACTCTTCATTCATTCACACTCTTTCATCACCTCTTCATCACTCTTCACCACACTCTTCATCACACTCTTCAACACGCTCTTCACCACACTCTTCAACACACTCTTCAACACACTCTTTCACCACACTCTTCATCACACTCTTCATCACCACTCTTCATCACGCTCTTCATCACTCTCTTCACCACACTCTTCACCACACTCTTCAACACACTCTTCACAACTCTTCACACTCTTCACCACACTCTTCACCACACTCTTCACCACACTCTTCACCACACTCTTCATCACACTCTTCACCACACTCTTTCACACACTCTTCACACACTCTTCACACACTCTTCACACACTCTCCACCACACTCTTCACACACTCTTCACACACTCTTCACCACACTCTTCACCACACTCTTCATCACACTCTTCACCACTCTCTTCACCACACTCTTCACCACACTCTTCACCACACTCTTCAACACACTCTTCACCACACTCTTCACCACACTCTTCACCACACTCTTCACCACTCTCACCACACTCTTCACCACACTCTTCATCACACTCTTCATCACTCTCTTCACCACACTCTTCACCACACTCTTCACCACACTCTTCATCACACACCACACTCTTCACCACGCTCTTCATCACGCTCTTCATCACTCTTCACCACACTCTTCACCACACTCTTCATCACGCTCTTCATCACGCTCTTCACACTCTTCACCACACTCTTCCACACTCTTCATCACACTCTTCACCACTCTTCACCACACTCTTCACACACTCTTCACCACACTCTTCACCACACTCTTCACCACACTCTTCACCACACTCTTCATCACTCTTCACCACACTCTTCATCACACTCTTCACCACACTCTTCACCACAGACTTTATGTGTGACATCACCACAGTCACATGAAGCTCATTGAGATCTGCAGTTGTTGGAGGGAGTTTGGAGCAGAATTCAACATCAGGAACAGGAATTTATTTATGGAGAAAATAGTGAAATAAAATCTCCAGGGGTTTTTCCATGAAGCGAGCTAAAGTAAAAGCCTGACGTATTTGGCCAGTCCAGGCTCATCAAAGCCTCTGTTCCACCAGAGTGACCAGAGGTGACCTGAGCTGCTGGAGTAAAAAGAACCCAGAACCAAACCTGGTCAGGACCAGACTCACTGTCAAACATTCTGACCAGAACTGAAGAAGCAGTTTGGATGAGCTGCAAAACATCTTCAACCACTAACAAACTTTTGTCCAGTCGACAAACTGAATTTTCTCCTCTCCATGGATTCTACCTGGACGACCGAGGGATTCTTCACACTTACTGTCAAGATTATTTTAGCTCTGACTCCAAGAACGTCTAAAGAAACAGTTCAGATCAAAGTTTCAGCACGAGCCTTTCACACCTGAGTCAGAAGAACACCAGTGTGTGTCTGATACAGTTTAAACAAACACCTGTGTGTGTGATCCAGGTGAAAAAGTGACTATTCACCTGTCACTTTTACAGTCCATATGCTCCTACGCATGGGACACACGTGTGCGCGGACGCGGGACACACGTGTGCGCGGACGCGGGACACACGTGAAGAGAGAACAAAATATCAAAATTGAAATAAGGGTCAAAATCTGTTTTGTTTGACACTGAAATAAACAGTTTTCTCATTTTATTGTTTATTGTTTATTTCTCTCATCTGAGCAGAGAAAAATGTTATTTTATTTGTAAATGATGGGGACCAATGAGCTTCCTCGTTTCACACACATCACTGAAATAAATGAATCTGATTGGACGATCACGTTTAGTTTGGCAATAATTTTCACACTTACAGGTGTATTTTGTACATTTTCTGGTGGAAGGTCCGTCAGACGCTTTTCTCTATGAAGATATTATTACTCTGCCTGAAAAGCTCCACAGTACGGCATTTCTATCCTTATGGAGACTAAAGTTATAAGTCAGATCTGTGGAGAAGCGATGCCACTCACAGTCAGAATGTCAAAATATGAGCAACAAAACCACCTGGAAGTTAAAAAAAAGTAAAGTAGAGCTGTTTAATGTCACACTGTGGAACATTTCAGGCATTTGATGGACTCTTCACGAGAAAAGTTACATAGTGCACCTTTAACGTAAAAAACAAAAACCAAAACCACATCACAAATCTTTAGAACATGCTGAAAAGTTAATTAAAACCATGACAACCTGCAAACACTGGGTTAGCAAAAGTCCACCACCACGACGGGGAAAACGGGTTATTTCACATGCAAAAAAATAAAAAAATAAATAAAAATAAATAAATAAAAAATTACTAAAATATCTAAATAAAAAAAAAAAAAATGAAATAAATTAGAGTTCAATAATGTGTGAAAAAAATCCCCCAAATGTGTTTTTTTTTCACACTTTGCTTCACCCTTTTCCTCGTCCTCCTCCTCCTTAAGCTCCGCCTCCTCTTTCTCCTCTGCCTCTGTGATTGGTCGCTTCCTGACTCCTCAAAATACTTCAGAAATAAAAAGAAAAAAAAACAACAAAAAAACAAAATAAATAAAAATAAACCAATGAAATGAAAATAAAACATGACGTGCACGTAGAAGTGTTCTGTGGTGGTGTTTGTCGTGGATAAACATGCTGGGGGCGGGGCTTGGCATGCACACAGCCAATAGGAGCAGGTTATTCGTGCAGGAGGCGGGGCATAAGGGCGAGTGGGCGGGGTTTAAGCGGCAGAGAGCCAATAGGAGCGCGGCGTTCTCACCGTTCCGTGGTTTATCGTCAGGAAGCCGTTTTTCACCGAACATTTCCTCTTCTGCCAAACTCTCCTCAGACTGAAACGAGACCAGGACCAAGTCAGGACTAAACCAGGACTAAACCAGGACTAGACCAGGACTAAACCAGGACTACCAGGACTAGGACTACCAGGACTAACCAGGACCAGGACTAACCAGGACTAAACCAGGACTAAACCAGGACCAAATCTAACCAGGACTAAATCAGGACTAAACCAGGACTAACCAGGACTCAGGACTAACCAGGACTAGACCAGGACTAGGACTAAACCAGGACTAGACCAGGACTAAACCAGGACTAAACCAGGACCAAGTCAGGACTAAACCAGGACTAAACCAGGACCAAGTCAGGACTAAACCAGGACCAGGACTAAACCAGGACTAAACAGGACCAAGTCAGGACTAAACCAGGACTAAACCAGGACTAAACCAGGACCAAGTCAGGACTAAACCAGGACTAAACCAGGACTAAACCAGGACTAAACCAGGACTAAACCAGGACCAAGTCAGGACTAAACCAGGACTAAACCAGGACTAGGGACTAAACCAGGACTAACCAGGACTAAACCAGGACCAAGTCAGGACTAAACCAGGACTAAACCAGGACTAAACCAGGACCAAGTCAGGACTAACCAGGACCAAGTCAGGACTAAACCAGGACTAAACCAGGACTAAACCAGGACTAAACCAGGACTAACAGGGACTAAACCAGGACGACTAAACCAGGAGGACTAAACCAGACTAAACCAGGACTAAACCAGGACTAAACCTGACTAAACCAGGACTAAACCAGACTAAACCAGGACCTACTAAAACCGGACTAAACCAGGACTAAACCGAGACTAAACCCAAGACTAAACCAGGACTAAACAGACTAAACCGAGACTAAACCTGAGACTAAACCCAAGACTAAACCGAGACTAAACCAGACTAAACCCGACTAAACCAGACTAAACCAGACTAAACCAGGACTAAACCAGGTCTAAACTGAGACTAAACCCAAGACTAAACCAAGTCTAAACCAGGACTAAACCAGGACTAAACCAGGACTACACCAGGACTAAAGTCTCACCCTTCGCTCCTCTTGTACAAGACGCCCGAGCGCTCGGTGCCGTGAGCTTTGTTCCCCTGGAGCTGGTGAAGACTGTAGCCCGAGTTCTGCTTCTGAGAATCCTAAGCGAACACTGATCAAGACCTGACACACTGAACACCTGACACACACAGGGAGGGCACCTGACACACACGGGAGGGCACCTGACACACACGGGGAGGGCACCTGACACACACGGGAGGGCACCTGACACACACGGGGAGGGCACCTGGGGAGGGCACCTGACACACGGGAGGGCACCTGACACACACGGGGAGGGCACCTGACACACACGGGGAGGGCACCTGACACACACGGGAGGGCACCTGACACACACAGGGCACCTGACACACGGGGAGGGGACACCTGACACACACGGGGGGAGGGCACCTGACAACACACGGGAGGGCACCTGACACACACGGGAGGGCACCTGACACACACACGACACAGGGGAGGGAGGGCACCTGACACACACGGGGAGACACACCGGGGCACCTGACACACACGGGGAGGGACCTGGGCACCTGACACACACGGGAGGCACCTGACACACACGGGGAGGGGGGCACCTGACACACACGGGGAGGGCACCTGACACACACGGGAGGGCACCTGACACACACGAGGAGGGAGGGCACCTGACACACACGGGGAGGGTACCTGACACACACGGGGACCTGACACACACGGGGACGGCACCTGACACACACGGAGGAGGGCACCTGACACACACGGGGAGGGAGGGCACCTGACACACACGGGGAGGAGGGCACCTGACACACACGGGGAGGGAGGGAGGGCACCTGACACACACGGGGAGGGAGGGGACCTGACACACACGGGGAGGGCACCTGACACACACGGGGAGGGCACCTGACACACACGGGGAGGGCACCTGACACACACGGGGAGGGAGGGCACCTGACACACACGGGCACCTGACACACGACACACACACGGGGAGGGAGGGCACCTGACACACAGGGAGGGCACCACACCTGACACACACGGGAGGGCACCTGACATGACACACACGGGGAGGGCACCTGACACACACACGGGGGGAGGAGGGCACCTGACACACACGGGGAGGGCACCTGACACACACGGGGAGGGGACCTGACACACACGGGGAGGGCACCTGACACACACGGGGAGGGACCTGGGGAGGCACCTGACACACATGACACACACGGGGAGGGACCTGACACACAAACGGGGAGGGCACCTGACACACACGGGGAGGGAGGGCACCTGACACTGACACACACGGGGAGGGAGGGACCTGACACACACGGGGAGGGAGGGCACCTGACACGGGGAGGGCACCTGACACACACGGGGAGGGCACCTGACACACACGGGGCACCTGACACACAGGGGGAGGGCACCTGACACACACGGGGAGGGGGAGGGCACCTGACACACACGGGAGGGCAGGGCAGGGGACACCTGACACACACGGGGAGGGCACCTGACACACACGGGAGGGCCTGACACACACGGGGAGGGAGGGGACCTGACACACACGGGGGTGACCAAAATAAGAACATGAAAAAAAAAACCCAACTATTTTCTACATTATTTGTCTCCAAAACCAAAATGAAAAAAATGGATAATGGACGTTTCCCTTTTTCCGTGACTTAAACTGCGATGCCGAACTGAACCAGGACTAAACCAGGACTGAACCAGGACTAAACCAGGTCAGGACTAAAGGTCTAAAGGTCTAAACTAAACCAGGTCTAAAACGATCTAAACCAGGACTAAAATAAACCAGGTCTAAACTAGATGTAAACCAGATGTAATCCAGGAGTAAATCAGGTCTAAACTAGGTCTAAAACAGGACTAAACTGAACCAAGTCTAAACTAGATGTACATCAGGACTAAAACAGGTCTAAACCGGGACTAAACCAGGTCTAAACCAGTCTAAAACAGGTCTAAACTAGATCTAAAACAGGTCTAAACTGGGTCTAAACCAGGACTAAAACAGGACTCTTGGGATGGGTCCGAAGGTGCACCTGATCATGTGATCAGGACTGAAACCAGGACTCAAACCAGATTAGTCCTGGTTTAGTCCTGGTTTAGTCCTGGTCTGGTCCGTATGTGGTGCAAAAGTCCGACATCGCAGTTTTGGTTTTGGAGACAAATAATGAAGAAAATAATTTAAAAATTTTTTCCGTTTTCTTCTTTTTGGTTTTATTTTGAAAAACAAATGAACGAACGAAATAGTGGGAGGGCATCAGGGGCACAGCGGGAGGGCATCAGGGGCACAGCGGGAGGGCATCAGGGGCACAGCGGGAGGGCATCAGGTTTACCTCTTTACTCTCCGTCTGTAGTGAGGTCTTCAGGACGTCTCTGAGCTGCACCAACTGTTTCCTCTCAGCGTCCTGCCCCTGTTTAATCTGAAACAAACCAGAACTAGACCAGGACTAGACCAGGACTAGACCAGACTAACTAGACCAGGACTAGACCAGGACTAGACCAGGACTAAACCAGGACTAGACCAGGACTAGACCAGGACTAAACAGAACTAGACCAGGACTAGACCAGGACTAGACCAGGACTAAACCAGGACTAGACCAGACTAGACCAGGACTAAACCAGGACTAAACCAGGACTAGACAGGACTAGACCAGGACTAAACAGGACTAGACCAGGACTAGACAGGACTAGACCAGGACTAACCAGGACTAGACCAGGACTAGACCAGGACTAAACCAGGACTAGACCAGGACTAGACCAGGACTAAACCAGGACTAGACCAGGACTAGACCAGGACTAGACCAGGACTAGACCAGGACTAGAACAGGACCAGGACTAGACCAGGACTAGACCAGGACTGAACCAGGACTAAACCAGGACTAGACCAGGACTAAACCAGGACTAGACCAGGACTAGACCAGGACTAAACCAGGACTAAACCAGGACTAGACAGGACTAGACCAGGACTAGACCAGACTAAGAGACCAGACTAGACCAGACTAAAACCAGGACTAGACCAGGACGGACAGATAACCAGGATTAGACCAGGACTAGACCAGGACTAGACCAGGACTAAAACCAGGACTAAACCAGGACTAGACCAGACTAGACAGGACTAGACTAGACCAGGACTAGACCAGGACTAGACCAGGACTAGACCAGGACTAAACCAGGACCAGAGACTAGACTAACCAGGACTAAACCAGGACTAGACCAGGACTAGACCAGGACTAGACCAGGACTAAACCAGACTAGGGACTAACCAGGACTAGACCAGGACTAGACCAAGACTAAACCAGAACTAGACGAAGGACTAAAGGACTAGACCAGGACTAGACCAGGACTAAAACCAGGACTAGGACTCAACCAGGACTCAACCAGGGACTAACCAGGGACTAAACCAGGACTAGACCAGGACTAGACCAGGACTAGACCAGGACTAAACCAGGACTAACCAGGACTAAACCAGGACTAGACCAGGACTAGACCAGACTAGACCAGGACTTAGACCAGGACTAGACCAGGACTAAACCAGACTAAACCAGGACTAGATCCAGGACTAGACCAGGACTAACAGGACCAGGACTAGACCAGGACTAGACCAGGACTAAACAGACTAGACCACCAGACTAGACGACGGACTAGACCAGGACTAGACCAGACTAAACCAGACTAGACCAGACAGGACTAGACCAGGATAGACAGACTAGACCAGGACTAACCAGGGACTAACCAGACTAGACCAGGACTAGACCAGGACTAAACCAGGACTAGACCAGGACTAAACCAGGACTAGACCAGGACTAGACCAGGACTAGACCAGGACTAGACCAGGACTAAACCAGGACTAACCAGGACTAGGACCAGGACTAGACCAGGACTAGACTAGACCAGGACTAGACCAGGACTAGAACCAGGACTAAACCAGGACTAGAACCAGGATAAACCAGGACTAAACCAGGACTAGACCAGGACTTAGACCAGACTAGACAGGACTAAAACCAGGACTAAACCAGGACTAAACCAGACTAAACCAGGACTAGACCAGGACTAGACCAGGACTAGACCAGGACTAGACCAGGACTAGACCAGGACTAGACCAGGACTAAACCAGGACTAGACCAGGACTCACTGTGCTCAGGTCTGTGGCGAGTTTCTCCACTGAAGGTTTCAGGTTCTCGACGGCCTTAAGTCCGTCCTGAAAAAAACTGAAACAAAAACACAACAAGAAGTATTAGAAATATTAGTAGTAGTAGTACTACTAGTAGTAGTACTTTGTAGTAGTATTTGTAGTAGTACTGACTTGCACTGTGCGTGGAAATATTTGATGAGGTTTTGTAAAAAGTCGACTCCTTTCTTCACTTTGATCTCGTTCACTTTGATTAAATACTGAAAAAAAAAAGATTTTATTATATCTCCACCTTCTCTTTTCTCTCTCTTCTCTTTTCTCTCTCTCTTTCTCTCTCTTCTCTCTTCTTTTTCTCTCTCTTCTCTCTCTCTCTCTCTCTTTCTCTCTCTCTCGTTCTCTTTCTGTCTTCTCTCTCTCTCTCTCTCTTCTTTCTCTCTCTTTCTCTCTTCTCTCTCTCTCCTCTCTCTCTTCTCTCTCTCTCTCTCACATCTGGAACACTCGTCTTTCTCTCTCTCTCTCTCTTCTACCTCACACATCTGCATCTGGAACACTCGTCTTTCTCTCTCTTCTCTCTCTTTACCTCACACATCTGCATCTGGAACACTCGTCCTTCTCTCTCTTCTCTCTTTACCTCACACATCTGCATCTGGAACACTCGTCTTTCTCTCTCTCTCTCTCTTTACCTCACACATCTGCATCTGGAACACTCGTCTTTCTCTCTTCTCTCTCTTTACCTCACACATCTGCATCTGGAACACTCGTCTTTCTCTCTCTCTCTCTCTTTACCTCACACATCTGCATCTGGAACACTCGTCTTTCTCTCTCTTCTCTCTCTTTACCTCACACATCTGCATCTGGAACACTCGTCTTTCTCTCTTCTCTCTCTTTACCTCACACATCTGCATCTGGAACACTCGTCTTTCTCTCTTCTCTCTCTTTACCTCACACATCTGCATCTGGAACACTCGTCTTTCTCTCTTCTCTCTCTTTACCTCACACATCTGCATCTGGAACACTCGTCTTTCTCTCTCTCTCTCTTTACCTCACACATCTGCATCTGGAACACTCGTCTTTCTTTCTCTTCTCTCTCTTTTACCTCACACATCTGCATCTGGAACACTCGTCTTTCTCTCTTCTCTCTCTTTACCTCACACATCTGCATCTGGAACACTCGTCTTTCTCTTTCTCTCTCTCTTTTTACCTCACACATCTGCATCTGGAACACTCGTCTTTCTCTCTCTCTCTCTTTACCTCACACATCTGCATCTGGAACACTCGTCTTTCTCTCTCTCTCTCTTTACCTCACACATCTGCATCTGGAACACTCGTCTTTCTCTCTCTCTCTCTTTACCTCACACATCTGCATCTGGAACACTCGTCTTTCTCTCTTCTCTCTCTTTACCTCACACATCTGCATCTGGAACACTCGTCTTTCTCTCTCTCTCTCTTTACCTCACACATCTGCATCTGGAACACTCGTCTTTCTCTCTTCTCTCTCTTTACCTCACACATCTGCATCTGGAACACTCGTCTTTCTCTCTCTCTCTCTTTACCTCACACATCTGCATCTGGAACACTCGTCTTTCTCTCTCTCTCTCTCTTTACCTCACACATCTGCATCTGGAACACTCGTCTTTCTCTCTCTTCTCTCTCTTTACCTCACACATCTGCATCTGGAACACTCGTCTTTCTCTCTCTCTCTCTTTACCTCACACATCTGCATCTGGAACACTCGTCTTTCTCTCTTCTCTCTCTTTACCTCACACATCTGCATCTGGAACACTCGTCTTTCTCTCTCTTCTCTCTCTTTACCTCACACATCTGCATCTGGAACACTCGTCTTTCTCTCTTCTCTCTCTTTACCTCACACATCTGCATCTGGAACACTCGTCTTTCTCTCTCTCTCTCTCTTTACCTCACACATCTGCATCTGGAACACTCGTCTTTCTCTCTTCTCTCTCTCTTTACCTCACACATCTGCATCTGGAACACTCGTCTTTCTCTCTCTCTTCTCTCTCTTTACCTCACACATCTGCATCTGGAACACTCGTTTTCTCTCTCTCTCTCTTTACCTCACACATCTGCATCTGGAACACTCGTCTTTCTCTCTCTCTCTCTTTTACCTCACACATCTGCATCTGGAACACTCGTCTTTCTCTCTCTCTCTCTCTTACCCTCACACATCTGCATCTGGAACACTCGTCTTTCTCTCTCTCTCTCTCTTTACCTCACACATCTGCATCTGGAACACTCGTCTTTCTCTCTTCTCTCTCTTTACCTCACACATCTGCATCTGGAACACTCGTCTTTCTCTCTCTCTCTCTTACCTCACACATCTGCATCTGGAACACTCGTCTTTCTCTCTTCTCTCTCTTTACCTCACACATCTGCATCTGGAACACTCGTCTTTCTCTCTTCTCTCTCTTTACCTCACACATCTGCATCTGGAACACTCGTCTTTCTCTCTCTCTCTCTTTACCTCACACATCTGCATCTGGAACACTCGTCTTTCTCTCTCTCTCTCTTTACCTCACACATCTGCATCTGGAACACTCGTCTTTCTCTCTTCTCTCTCTTTACCTCACACATCTGCATCTGGAACACTCGTCTTTCTCTCTCTCTCTCTTTACCTCACACATCTGCATCTGGAACACTCGTCTTTCTCTCTTCTCTCTCTTTACCTCACACATCTGCATCTGGAACACTCGTCTTTCTCTCTCTCTCTCTTTACCTCACACATCTGCATCTGGAACACTCGTCTTTCTCTCTTCTCTCTTTACCTCACACATCTGCATCTGGAACACTCGTCTTTCTTTCTCCATCTCTTCTGCGATCTCTCCTCCGCTGAACTCGGTCCGGATCATTCCGTGTTGTTTGGCGTGTTCTCTCTTTTCCTTCTCCAACTTCGACCTGAAACATCAACAAAAGTTTTACTTTTATTTTGTTTTCTAAATTTAATTTTTGTCACTGAATCTACGAGAGAAACTTTACACTGTATGTTTAAAGTGGTACCTGGATCATACCTGGACTAAACCAGGACTAAACCTGGACTAAACCTGGACTAAACCTGGACTAAACCAGGACTAAACCAGGGCTAAACCTGGACTAAACCAGGACTAAACCTGGTCTAAACCAGGACTAAACCAGGACTAAACCTGGTCTAAACCAGGACTAAACCAGGACTAAACTAGGTCCAAATCCAAGACTAAATCAGGTCTAAACCAGGACTAAACCAGGACTAAACCGGTACTAAACCAGGTCTTAACCAGGTCTAAACTAGGACTAAAAAGGGACTAAATCAGGTCTAAACCAGTTCTAAACCCGATCTAAAGCACGACTAAAACAGGACTAAATCAGGTCTATTCAGAGTCCAAACAGAGTCTAAACCAGGTCTAAATCCAAGACTAAACCAGGTCTAAACTGGTACTAAACCAAATCTTGACCAGATCTAAACCAGCTCTAAACCAGGTCTAAACCAGCTCTAAACCTGGTCTAAACCAGGTCGAAACCAGGTCTAAACCTGGTCTAATCCAGGTCTAAACCTGGTCTAAACCAGGTCTAAACTAGGACTAAAATGGGACTAAATCAGGTCTAAATCAGGTCTAAACCAGGTCTAAATTCAAGATTAAACCAGGTCTAAACCAGGTCTAAAACAGAACTAAACCAGGTCTAAACCAGGACTAAACCAGGACTAAACCAGGTCTAAACCAGGACTAAACCAGACTAAACCAGGACTAAACCAGGACTAAACAGGACTAAACCAGGAAACCAGGACTAAACCAGGACTAAACCAGGTCTAAACCAGGACTAAACCAGGACTAAACCAGGTCTAAAACAAGACTAAACCAGGTCTAAACAGAACTAAAACCAGGACTAAACCAGGATAAACCAGGACTAAACCAGGTCTAAACCAGGACTAAACCAGGACTAAACCAGGTCTAAAACAGAACTAAAACAGAACTAAAACAGGACTAAACCAGGTCTAAAACAGAACTAAACCAAGACTAAACCAGGCCTAAACCAGGTCTACAGATGTGGAGGATCTCACAGTTTGGCCTCGTAGTCCTTCCAGGCTTTATCGAACGGTTTCTTCAGGTCCTGAGGAGAAACGGAGGAAACACGAGGAGTTTAGGTTTAACTCTCGTTCACGTGTAAAAATACTGAGTGGATTTTTATTGATTTAATTCAAGGACCATCTTTTCAAACTGCCTGAAAACTGTAATTTTTCTGATATTATTTGTCGTTTTATTTTGAAAGTCTGGTTTAAATAATAGAAGTTTGCTGCTGTCGTTGTTGAGTGGAGAGTCCGAGTCTGGACTTTGGACTCTGTGATAAGGAAAAAGGAGCGAAGGAGCCAAAACAAACAAACACCAGGACATGGAAATGTTTGAGATTTAAAACCAGACCGAGGTACAGGTCAGATCTGTGGAGAGGCGTCACAGTGTCTGTTTGTCGAGGTACGTCAAGTCGAGCTGTTTAAAGTTTCACACTGACCACGTTTACATCGTGTTTTTACAGACCAGGACCAGACCAGGACCAGACCAGACCAAGACCAGACCAAGACCAGACCAAGACCAGACCAAGGCCAGACCAGGACCAGACCAAGACCAGACCAAGACCAGACCAGGACCAGACCAAGACCAGACCAAGACCAGACCAAGGCCAGACCAAGGCCAGACCAAGGCCAGACCAAGGCCAGACCAAGGCCAGACCAAGACCAGACCAGGACCAGACCAAGGCCAGACCAAGACCAGACCAAGGAGACCAGACCAAGACCAGCCAGACCAGACCAGGACCAGACCAGGCCAGACCAAGGCCAGACCAAGGCCAGACCAGGCCAGACCAGACCAAGACCAGACCAAGACCAGACCAAGGCCAGACCAGGACCAGACCAAGACCAGACCAAGGCCAGACCAAGACCAGACCAAGGCCAGACCAAGGCCAGACCAGACTAGACCAGGACCAGACCAAGGCCTGACCAGGACTAGACCAGGACCAGAACCAGGACTAAACCAGGACTAAAACAGGTCCAGGTCCAGGACCAGACCAGAACCAGACTGGGGCTGGAACCAGACCAGGACTGAGACCGGGAAACAGGACCAGGACTGAGACCAGAACTGAGACTGGGACTGAGACCAGGAGCAGACCATAAAAACGGTTTAGTCCTGGTTTAGTCCTTGGTTCAGTCCTGGTTTAGTCCTGGTTTAGTCCTGGTTCAGTCCTGGTTTAGTCCTGGTTTAGTCCTGGTTTAGTCCTGGTTCAGTCCTGGTTTAGTCCTGGTTTAGTCCTGGTTTAGTCGGTCATTGTTTTTTTCCATTTTTCATTTAAACGCAAAATCGAAAACTGAAAAAACAAATCATTTTCTGTTTTTTTCATTTTGGTTTTGGAGACAAATAATGTTTTTTCATTTTCTTATTTTTGTTTTTATTTTATTTTTACCCCTTTGACGCCCTTCAGGTCTCCTTTGAGCAAACTGTCCAGAGGAAACGTGATGATGTTGTTCATGTTCTGCATCTGCAACAGGAAACACAGCCCCGTCACAATAAAACCACACACAGAAATATACACGTCTACAACAGGAAACACAGCCCCGTCACAATAAAACCACACACAGAAATATACACGTCTACAACAGGAAACACAGCCCCGTCACAATAAAACCACAGTGAAATATACACACAGGCCTCTGCTTCTGCGACAGGAAGCCAGGCCCCGTCAAAATAAAACCACAGATATTAATATAAATATATGTAAAACATTTATTTGTAACACAACGAAAGAATAAAACACCAAGGTCTAAGTCAAGTCTAAACCAGGTCTAAACCAGGTCTAAAAGTCTAAACCAGGTCTAAACCAGGTCTAAACCAGGTCTAAGCAAAAGTCTAAACCAGGTCTAAACCAGGTCTAAGCAAAAGTCTAAACCAGGTCTAAACCAGGTCTAAGCAAAAGTCTAAACCAGGTCTAAACCAGGTCTAAGCAAAAGTCTAAACCAGGTCTAAACCAGGTCTAAGCAAAAGTCTAAACCAGGTCTAAACCAGGTCTAAACCAGGTCTAAGCAAAAGTCTAAACCAGGTCTAAACCAGGTCTAAACCAGGTCTAAGCAAAGGTCTAAACCAGGTCTAAACCAGGTCTACGCAAAAGTCTAAACCAGGTCTAAACCAGGTCTAAAGCAAAGGTCTAAAGCAGGTCTAAACCAGGTCTAAGCAAAAGTCTAAACCAGGTCTAATGCAAAAGTCTAAACTTGGTCTAAACCAAAGATCTAAAGCAAAGGTCTAAACCAGGTCTAAACCAGGGCTAAAGCAAAGGTCTAAAGCAGGTCTAAACCAGGTCTACACAAAAGTCTAAACCAGGTCTAAAGGAAAGGTCTAAACCGGGTCTACACAAAAGGTCTACAAAGAGGTCTAAAACAGGTCTAAATCAGGTCTAAAGCAGGTCTAAGTTAAGTCTAAGTCAGCTCTAAGTCAGGTCTAAGTCAGGTCTATGTCAGGTCTAAGTCAGGTCTAAGTTAAGTCTAAGTCAGCTCTAAGTCAGGTCTAAGTCAGGTCTAAGTCAGGTCTAAGTCAGGTCTAAGTCAGGTCTAAGTTAAGTCTAAGTCAGCTCTAAGTCAGGTCTAAGTCAGGTCTAAGTCAGGTCTAAGTCAGGTCTAAGTCAGGTCTAAGTCAGGTCTATGTCAGGTCTAAGTCAGGTCTCTAAGTCAGGTCTAAGTCAGGTCTAAGTCAGGTCTAAGTCAGGTCTAAGTTAGGTCTAAGTTAAGTCTAAGTCAGCTCTAAGTCAGGTCTAAGTCAGGTCTAAGTCAGGTCTAAGTCAGGTCTAAGTCAGGTCTATGTCAGGTCTAAGTCAGGTCTAAGTCAGGTCTAAGTTAGGTCTAAGTTAAGTCTAAGTCAGCTCTAAGTCAGGTCTAAGTCAGGTCTAAGTCAGGTCTAAGTCAGGTCTATGTCAGGTCTATGTCAGGTCTAAGTCAGGTCTAAGTTAGGTCTAAGTTAGGTCTAAGTCAGCTCTAAGTCAGGTCTAAGTCAGGTCTAAGTCAGGTCTAAGTCAGGTCTAAGTCAGGTCTATGTCAGGTCTATGTCAGGTCTAAGTTAGGTCTAAGTCAGGTCTAAGTTAAGTCTAAGTCAGCTCTAAGTCAGGTCTAAGTCAGGTCTAAGTCAGGTCTAAGTCAGGTCTATGTCAGGTCTAAGTTAGGTCTAAGTTAAGTCTAAGTCAGCTCTAAGTCAGCTCTAAGTCAGGTCTAAGTCAGGTCTAAGTCAGGTCTAAGTCAGGTCTAAGTCAGGTCTAAGTCAGGTCTAAGTCAGGTCTAAGTCAGGTCTAAGTCAGGTCTATGTCAGGTCTAAGTCAGGTCTATGTCAGGTCTAAGTCAGGTCTAAATCAGGTCTATGTCAGGTCTAAGTCAGGTCTAAGTCAGGTCTAAGTTAAGTCTAAGTCAGCTCTAAGACAGGTCTAAGTCAGGTCTAAGTCAGGTCTAAGTCAGGTCTAAGTCAGGTCTAAGTCAGGTCTATGTCAGGTCTATGTCAGGTCTAAGTCAGGTCTAAGTCAGCTCTAAGTCAGGTCTAAGTCAGGTCTAAGTCAGGTCTAAGTCAGTCTAAGTCAGGTCTAAGTCAGGTCTAAGTTAAGTCTAAGTCAGCTCTAAGACAGGTCTAAGTCAGGTCTATGTCAGGTCTAAGTCAGGTCTAAGTTAAGTCTAAGTCAGGTCTAAGTCAGGTCTAAGTCAGTCTAAGTCAGGTCTAAGTCAGGTCTAAGTCAGGTCTAAGTCAGGTCTAAGTCAGGTCTAAGTCAGGTCTAAGTCAGGTCTTAGTCAGGTTTAAGTCAGGTCTAAGTCAGGTCTTAGTCAGGTCTAAGTCAGGTCTTAGTCAGGTTTAAATCAGGTCTAAGTCAGGTCTAAGTCAGGTCTAAACCAAGTCTAAACCAGTTCAGATCCAAGTCAAGTCTAAGTCAGGTCTAAGTCAGGTCTATGTCAGGTCTAAGTCAGGTCTAAGTCAGGTCTAAGTCAGGTCTAAACCAGTTCAGATCCAAGTCAAGTCTAAGTCAGGTCTAAACCAGCTCTACTCGGGTCCTAGACCAGGTCCGTACCAGGTTCTTGAAAAGCGCGGCGAGTTCTTTGGTGAAGACGGCGAACTTGAGGAACGCAGACCCGACCTCAGCGTCTTCACGACAAACGCAGTGATCCCCAAACTTCTCCATCGACGCCACGAACTGCTCCTCGTTCTCCACGTGAGCTGAGACAAGACCAGGGTTAGACCAGGACCAGGACCAGGACCAGGACTCAACCAGGACCAGGACTCAACCAGGACCAGGACTGAGCCAGGACCAAGACTGAGCCAGGACCAGGACCAGGACTGAGACAGGACCAGGACTGAGCCAGGACCAAGACTGAGCCAGGACCAGGACCAGGACTGAGACAGGACCAGGACTGAGCCAGGACCAGGACCAGGACTGAGCCAGGACCAGGACTGAGCCAGGACCAAGACTGAGCCAGGACCAGGACCAGGACTGAGACAGGACCAGGACTGAGCCAGGACCAGGACCAGGACTGAGCCAGGACCAGGACCAGGACTGAGCCAGGACCAAGACTGAGCCAGGACCAGGACCAGGACTGAGACAGGACCAGGACTGAGCCAGGACCAGGACCAGGACTGAGCCAGGACCAGGACCAGGACTGAGCCAGGACCAGGACCAGGACTGAGCCAGGACCAAGACTGAGCCAGGACCAGGACTGAGCCAGGACCAGGACCAGGACTGAGCCAGGAGCAGGACCAGGACTCAACCAGGACCAGGACTGAGCCAGAACCAGGACCAGGACTGAGCCAGGACCAGGACCAGGACTCAACCAGGACCAGGACTGAGCCAGGACCAGGACCAGGACTGAGCCAGGACCAGGACTGAGCCAGGACCAGGACCAAGACCAGGACCAGGACCAGGACCAGGACCAGGACCAGGACTGAGCCAGGACCAGGACCAGGACCAGGACCAGGACCAAGACCAGGACCAGGACTGAGCCAGGACCAGGGTTAGACCAGGACCAGGACTCAACCAGGACCAGGACCAGGACTGAGTCAGGACCAGGGTTAGACCAGGACCAGGACCAGGACTCAACCAGGACCAGGACCAGGACTCAACCAGGACCAGGGTTAGACCAAGACCAGGACCAGGACAAGGACCAGGACTGAGCCAGTTCCAGGGTTAGACCAGGACCAAGACCAGTTCCAGGGTTAGACCAAGACTAGACCAGGACCAGGACTGAACCAGGACCAGGGTTAGACCAGAACTAGGACCAGGACTACACCAGGACCAGGACTACACCAGGACCAGGGTTAGACCAGGACCAGGACTCAACCAGGACCAGGACCAGGACTGAGTCAGGACCAGGGTTAGACCAGGACCAGGACTACACCAGGACCAGGACTGAACTAGGACCAGGGTTAGACCAGAACTAGGACCAGGACTACACCAGGACCAGGACTAAACCAGGACCAGGGTTAGACCAGGACCAGGACTACACCAGGACCAGTGTTAGACCAGGACCAGGACTGAACCAGGTCCAGACCAGTGGGGTTAATTCGTTTGTTTCATTAACAGTGGCGCCGCTCGGCATGCTGGGACACGAGCAGAATGAGAGGAATGTGTTCAGGGAGTCCTCGGTCTGCACCACTGTCCTACAGCAGACCGAGAACTAAACCAGGACTCAACCAGGACTGAACCGGGACTAAACAAAGACTAAAGCAGGACTACACCAGGACTAAACTGGGAACTAAACTAGGACTAAACCAGGACTAAAACAGGACCAAACTAGGGCTAAATCCAGACTAAAACACAACTAGACCAAGACTACACCAGGAGAAAACCAGGACTGAACCGGGACTAAACCAGGACTAAAATGGGAACTAAACTAGGACTAAACCAAGGCCAAACCAGGACTAAATCAGGACTTAACCGGGAACTGAGCCAGAACTAAACCAGGACTTTAATTGGTCTAAACAGGACTAAACCAGGAGGAAACCAGGACTAAACCAGGAACTAAATCAGGAACTAAATCAGGACTAAACCAAGACTGAACCGGGAACTAAACCGGGACTAAAACCAGGACTAAACCAGGTCTAAACCAGGACTAAACCAGGACTTAAAAAGGAACTAAACCAGGACTAAACCAGGACTAAACCAGGTCTAAACCAGGTCTAAACCAGGTCTAAACCAGGACTAAACCAGGTCTAAACTAGGTCTAAACCAGGACTAAACCAGGACTAAACTGGGACATAAACCAGGACTAAGCCAAAACTAAAACAGGACTAAAAAGGGACTTTAATTGATGTAAACAGAACTAAACCAGGACTAAACCAGGTCTAAACGGGCCTCTCATATCAGGAGGGTTTTGGAGTAAACTCACTGAGTCCGGACGTGTTCATGGCCTTCACAGACTTCTTTATTTTGGACAGAACGGTCCGGTCCAGGTCCAGAGCCTGACAGACAAAAAACAGGGCAAAAGTCAAAACACCAGACCAAAAAACGGGCAAACACCAAACCTCAAAAACACAGAGAGGCGACAGTTTGAGACACAAACAAACATGAGTCCAAGTCGATCTGAGCTCCACAGATCTTCTACTGAGAGAAATCTGAGCCCAGAGTTTGTGAAAATATTTTTTAAATTCTCAAATTTTTGTTTTAATGTCATTTCTTCATCACAAACCGACCTGGAGTTGAGTTTTTTGTTCTATTCACATGTTTAAAAGTGAATAAAATGCACAGTTGATGTCCAAATGTTATTATTTAAATTACGTTTCGGCAAAAAGTCTTCATCAGATCATTTTTCTTGTTTTGGGCCACAGTTTCCGCTCTTTATCACTGACAAAATTTCCAAAAGTTTGACCTAAAATTAATTTCCCATGACTTTACGGCTCCGACATGTGTAGAACTGATCAGACTTTTAGTTCTAAATCTGAAATGTGAACTTTTTCCACTCACCTTATGGTTCGGTAGTGTTGTAGTCGAGACCAAACTAATCGAGACCAAGACCAAGACCAAGACCAGCCCGAGACCACAGGGTCCCGAGACCAAGACCAAGACCAGCCCGAGACCACAGGGTCCCGAGACCAAGACCAAGACCTCTGAGAGTCGAGACTGAGACAAGACCGAGACCACAGGGTCCCGAGACCACAGGGTCCCGAGACCACAGGGTCCCGAGACCACAGGGTCCCGAGACCACAGGGTCCCGAGACCACAGGGTCCCGAGACCACAGGGTCCCGAGACCACAGGGTCCCAAGACCAAGACCTCTGAGAGTCGAGACTGAGACAAGACCGAGACCATGGCTCATTGAGATCAAATCGAGACCAAATCGAGACCAAATCGAGACCAAATCGAGACCATCTTTGTCATTTTCTACATTTATTTGTATTTTGTCACATTTATATCAATGAGTGCGTATACATGCACGCAGTAACCGGTTTCAGTAACCCGGTTATGGCATTAACCCGGTTATTAGAAACCGTGTTACTGTAGCTGGTTTATTCCGATAGTAACTGTGATACTTGTGGCATGTAAACGCAGTATCCCGGTTACTGCAACATAAAGTTGAGTCACATGTGTCCAAAAGACACTTTCCAGCCTTTCACCACAACAGTAGTGACATAAATAAATTGACCAACATAAATAAAGTGACCAAACGAGTGAAATGACTGTAAAATAAAGAGCTGCGCTAAACCTGCACACGAACAATCTGCACTCGTGTGACGCTGAAAAACTAAAACATGAACTATCTCCTGTACAACACACACAGAACACACTTACCATCATCAGCACCTCTTCTGTCACAGAAATAACACACATAATCCACAGAGTCGTGTCATTTAGTCCAAAAGAAAAAACTGATCACATCAGCGACACAAGGAGCGAGTTGTTTTTATCGCCGCTAACAGTTTATGCTAATTAGCCAAACGGTCTTAAGTTTCGTTTCTGTAAAACGTAAACAAATGTGATCAGAGCTGAATGATCTGATCAAACGGGCTGATGTGTCTATAGTGTTTATGGTTTATATGTTGTAAAGTTGAGTTTATTTATGCAGAAGATTTTAATGAAGAATCTGTGCAGTGGATTGTGGGAGATCTCGTAGCTCCTTAGCTTCTTATGCTAAAGGAGCTCACGGTTTGTATTTTTCCTGGTTTATGAAATTGATTTAAGTTAATTTTTGCGCCTGCGCATTTGTAAGATTATGTCAAGAAACCGGGACACTCCATTTGATCATGTACACGCGGATATGAGTGTCTCTGTTTCTCAGTGCGCATGTAAACACAGTAACACGAACACTGACAGAACCGGGATATGGAGAATAACTGGGTTATTGATGTGCATGTAAACACACTCAATGTTTTTATAAATTGATCCCCATTTGATCTGATTCATTTTCATTTAGGCTTAAAATAATCCAAACAAACTGTTCTGGACTCAAACTCTCTGTGCTGCTTTTTAAACCCTCACCCACAGTTTGAGAAGTTTTTTCTTTCAGAGAACTTCCCCTGGTACTTTACACAAAACTGAAGAAACTGAAGAAACTGAAGAAACTGAAGAAAGTGAAGAAACTGAAGAAACTGAAGAAAGTGAAGAAACTGAAGAAAGTGAAGAAACTGAAGAAAGTGGGAGGATTTTAAAACCTGTTTCTTCACGTTTCTAACTGGAGTTAAATTCTCTTACTGGTTTTATAGTCGGATTTAAGGTCTGTTTACACAGACGCCTGTGGGTAAAAATGACAAAATATTTTATCTGAAGTGTTTTTTGGGGCTTAAAAACCAAAAATCAAACACAGATGTTTGTGAAGTTTCATGAGACAAACTTCAGCCACATGTCGAGGTGAAAAGTTTATCACCGACAACAGCAGCCGTAATGAAATATGATCGACGACTGTCAGACCTCGAGTCCGAGACAAGACCAAGTCCAAGACCCAGTCCAAGACCGAGTCCAAGACCGAGTCCAAGACCGAGTCCAAGACCGAGACAAGACCGAGTCCAAGACCCAGTCCAAGACCCAGTCCAGACCCAGTCCAAGACCCAGTCCAAGACCGAGACAAGACCGAGTCCAAGACCCAGTCCAAGACCCAAGTCCAAGACCCAGTCCAGACCGAGTCCAAGACCCAGTCCAAGACCGAGTCCAAGACCGAGTCCAAGACCCAGTCCAAGACCGAGACAAGACCGAGTCCAAGACCCAGTCCAAGACCCAGTCCAAGACCCAGTCCAAGACCGAGTCCAAGACCCAGTCCAAGACCGAGACAAGACCGAGTCCAAGACCCAGTCCAAGACCGAGTCCAAGACCGAGTCCAAGACCGAGTCCAAGACCGAGACAAGACCGAGTCCAAGACCCAGTCCAAGACCCAGTCCAAGACCCAGTCCAAGACCGAGTCCAAGCGCAGTCGAGTCCGAGACAAGACCAAGTCCAAGACCGAGTCCAAGACCGAGTCCAAGACCAAGTCCAAGACCGAGTCCAAGACCGAGTCCAAGCGCGGTCGAGTCCGAGACAAGACCGAGTCCAAGACCGAGTCCAAGACCGAGTCCAAGACCGAGTCCAAGACCGAGTCCAAGCGCGGTCGAGTCCGAGACAAGACCGAGTCCAAGACCGAGTCCAAGACCGAGTCCAAGACCGAGTCCAAGACCGAGTCCAAGACAAGACCGAGTCCAAGACCGAGTCCAAGACCGAGTCCAAGACCGAGTCCAAGACCGAGTCCAAGCGCGGTCGAGTCCGAGACAAGACCGAGTCCAAACACCTTCAAGACCGAGTTCAAACTCCTTCAAGACCAAGTCCAAACGCCTTCAAGACTGAGTTCAAACCCCTTCAAGACCGAGACAAGACCGAGTCCAAACACCTTTAAGACCGAGTTCAAACCCCTTCAAGACCGAGACAAGACCAAGTCCAAACGCCTTCAAGACCGAGTCCAAATGCCTTCAAGACTGAGTTCAAACTCCTTCAAGTCCGAGACAAGACCGAGTCCAAACGCCTTCAAGACCGAGACAAGACCGAGTCCAAACTCCTTCAAGTCCGAGACAAGACCGAGTCCAAACTCCTTCAAGTCCGAGACAAGACCGAGTCCAAACTCCTTCAAGTCCGAGACAAGACCGAGTCCAAACTCCTTCAAGTCCGAGACAAGACCGAGTCCAAACGCCTTCAAGACCGAGTCCAAACTCCTTCAAGACCGAGTCCAAACGCCTTCAAGACCGAGTCCAAACTCCTTCAAGACCGAGTCCAAACGCCTTCAAGACCGAGTCCAAACTCCTTCAAGACCGAGTCCAAACGCCTTCAAGACTGAGTTCAAACTCCTTCAAGACCAAGACAAGACCAAATCCAAGCGCGGTTGAGTCCGAGATGAGACCAAGACCATGAAAAAAACAAATCATAGTGTCGTAGAACTCGAAACCAAGACCAGTCTCGAGTTCTACGACACTGTGGTTTGGGATTATAGTTTTTGAACATTCAAAATCCTGTCGGTGCTTTTATTGTCGAAACGTTCAGAAATAATCAGAACAGACTCATGAGAACTTAACACAACACTGGAGCTGTGGGAAAGAAATACTCAAATTCCATGACTTTTCCAGGCCTGGAAAATGACAGTCCCACAGTGAGATGGGCCCAGTCTACAACAACAACAAAAAGTTAAATATTTACATAAAAACATTCTCATAAAATACAAAAATAGTCTGACCATGTCACAAAAAGAATCTCAGGTCAAAGTTCACATGACGTCCGTGAGGAG
>NW_026571036.1:2249863-2337363 GCF_026225935.1 Boleophthalmus pectinirostris
GGTCAGAGGAGAGGTCAGAGGAGGGTCAGAGGATGAGGAGGGTCAGAGGATGTCTGTACCTCCTCCAGCGCAGACACAGCGTTCCTGCACTGGGACATCCTGGTGGTGAAGTTGGACGTGGTCGGAGCTTTGTAGTCCTCATTGGTCTCGCTGATGAACTCCGTGACGCTGATCAGGTCCGGCATTCTGACTCTAGTCCAGGTTTAGTCCAGGTTTAGTCCAGGTTTAGTCCAGGTCTAGTCCAGGTCTAGTCCAGGTTTAGTCCAGGTTTGGTCTGGGTTTTATCCACCAAGATCCAGGTGAAGGAATCAGCAACAACCTGCAAGAAAGACAGGTTCAGTCCTCGTTTAGTCCTGATTAAGTCCGGGTTAAGTCCTGGTTCAGTCCTGGTTTAGTCTTGGCTTAGTCTTGGTTTAGTTCTGGTTAAGTCTTGGCTTAGTCTTGGTTTAGTTCTGGTTAAGTCTTGGATAATATTTACCAAGAATAATAATGTCCATGAGGTCACAAAGCAAAAAGGGGAAAAAATTCAAATACAAAACTTAAATTTTTACAGAAGAATGAAACAAACATCACGGGAAAAGTTTTTGTCTTTAGAATCAAACTGTGAAAATGAATCTTCTTGTTGCTGTTTAAAAGTGTCTTGCTCAAGGGCAAACCAACAACAGACAGAAGAAGGGAACCGCCAACCTCCCTTTAAATTAACTTTGAATTTATAAAGTCACTCACGTCATGGTTCAAGTCCTGCTTCTTTATCCCTGGTTTAGTCCCAATCTAGTCCTGGTTCAGTCCTGGTTTATTACTGGTGAAGACCTGGTTTAGTTCTGATCTAGTCCTGGTCTAGTCCTCATCGAGTCCTGGGTTAGTCCTAGTTTTGTCTCAGTTTAATCCGGGTTTAATCCTCATCTAGTCTTGGTTGAGTCCTGGTTTAGACTTGGTTTAGACCTGGTTTAGTCCTGGTTTAGTCCTGGTTCAGTCCTGCATTAGACCTGGTTTAGTCCTGGTTTAGTCCTGGTTCAGTCCTGGTTTAGTTCTGGTTCAGTCCTGCTTTAGACCTGGTTTAGTCCTGATTTAGTCCTGGTTTAGTCCTGGTTTAGACCTGGTTTAGACCTGGTTTAGACCTGGTTTAGTCCTGGTTTAGTCCTGGTTTAGTCCTGGTTTAGTCCTGGTTTAGTCCAGCTTTAGTCCTGGTTTAGTCCTGGTTTAGTCCTGCTTTAGTCCTGCTTTAGTCCTGGTTTAGTCCTGGTTTAGTCCTGCTTTAGTCCTGGTTTAGACCTGGTTTAGTCCAGCTTTAGTCCAGGTTTAGTCCTGGTTTAGTCCTGCTTTAGTCCTGCTTTAGTCCTGGTTTAGTCCAGCTTTAGACCTGGTTTAGTCCTGCTTTAGTCCTGGTTTAGTCCTGGTTTAGTCCTGGTTTAGTCCTGGTTTAGTCCTGCTTTAGTCCTGCTTTAGTCCTGCTTTAGTCCTGGTTTAGACCTGCTTTAGTCCTGGTTTAGTTCTAGCTCTGGCTCGGGGATTCTCAAAATGGGGATGTTGAATAAATAAAAACTTCCTTAAACTGAAGTTGGCTCGGACCCAACTAGAACTAAACCAGGTCTAAAGTGGATCTAATTAGAGTCTAAACCTGGTCCAGAGCGGGTCTAACTCGTCTGCGGCCAGGCGGAAGAACACAGGTAAACGAACCACACCTGAGCGAAGTCTGCGCCGAGATCCACCGCGCGCGCCCACCTTTACGCACGAGTCAGAGGCGTGCGCGTGACCCGCCGTGCACGCGCTGCCCGTGCATGTTCCAGAGGCTCGTGACAAACCGGACCCAGAACCGAGACCCAGATCCAGACCCAGAACCAGACCCAGAACCAGACCAGGATCCAGCGCAGCACCGGGGACCGAGCGGAGCCAGCGACGAGACGAGCTCAGAGCAGCCGCACAACTGCGCCTGTTTCCGGGCACAACACACCGAGACACGCCCTTAAAGGAACACACACCTCCAGCCCCAGGACACAGGGAGGGCATCCGGACTAAACCAGGACTAAACCAGGACTGAACAAGATCTAAACCAGGACTAAACCAGGACTGAACAAGATCTAAACCAGGACTAAACCAGGACTGACACTAAACCAGGACTAAAGCAGGACTAAACCAGGACTGAACAAGATCTAAACCAGGACTAAACCAGGACTAAAGCAGGACTACACCAGGACTACACCAGGACTAAACCAGGACTGAACAAGATCTAAACCAGGACTGAAAGATCTAAACCAGGACTAAACCAGGACTGAAACAAGGACTCAAACCAGGACTAACCAGGACTAAAGCAGGACTAAACCAGGACTACACCAGGACTAAACCAGGACTAAACCAGGACTGAACAATATCTAAACCAGGACTAAACCAGGACTTGAAACAAGATCTAAACCAGGACTAAACCAGGACTAGCAAGATCTAAACCAGGACTGAAACAAGATCTAAACCAGGACTACACCAGGACTAAACCAGGTCTAAACCAGGACTAAACCAGGACTAAACAAGGTCTAAACCAGGACTAAACCAGGTCCAGGTAAACCAGGACTAGGACTAAAGCAGGACTAAACCAGGTCTAAACCAGGACTAAACCAGGACTAATCCAGGTCTAAACCAGGACTAAACAAGGTCTAAACCAGGACTAAACCAGGTCTAAACAAGGACTAAAGCAGGACTAAAGCAGGACCAGGTAAACCAGGACTAAACCAGGACTAACCAGGACTACACCAGGACTAAACCAGGACTAAACCAGGACTGAACCAGGACTAAACCAGGACTAAACCAGGACTAAAAACTAGGACTAAAGCAGGACTAAACCAGGACTAAACCAGGACTAAACCAGGACTGAACCAGGACTAAACCAGGACTAAACCAGCTAAACCAGGACTAAACCAAGGACTAAACCAGGTCTAAACCAGACTAAACCAGGACTAAACCAGGACTAAAACCAGGTCTAAACCAAGGACTAAACCAGGTCTAAACCAGTCTAAACCAGGACTAAACCAGGACTAAAGGACTAAACCAGGACTGAACCAGGACTAAACCAGGACTAAAGCAGGACTAAAGCAGGACTAAACCAGGACTAAACCAGGACTAACCAGGACTAAAACCAGGACTAAACCAGGACTAAACAGGACTGAACCAGGACTAAACCAGGACTAAACCAGGGACTAAACCAGGACTAAACCAGGACTAAACCAGGACTAAACCAGGACTAAACTAAACCAGGACTAAACCAGGTCTAAACCAGGACTAAACCAGGACTAAACCAGGACTAAACCAGGACTAAACCAGGACTAAACCAGGACTACCAGGACTAAACCAGGACTAAACCAGGACTAAAGCAGGACTAAACCAGGACTAAACCAGGACTAACCAGGACTAAACCAGGACTAAACCAGGACTAAACCAGGACTAAACCAGGACTAAACCAGGACTAAACAGGTCTCTAAACCAGGACTAAACCAGGACTAAACCAGGACTAAACCAGGACTAAACCAGGACTAAACCAGGACTGAACCAGGACTAAACCAGGACTAAACCAGGACTAAACAGGACTAAACCAGGACTAAACCAGGACTGAACCAGGACTAAACCAGGACTAAACCAGGACTAAACCAGGACTAAACCAGGACTAAACCCAGGACTAAACCAGGACTACACCAGGACTAAACCAGGACTAAACCAGGACTAAACCAGGACTGAACCAGGACTAAACCAGGACTAACCAGGACTAAACCAGGACTAAAACCAGGACTAAACAGGACTAAACCAGGACTGAACCAGGACTAAACCAGGACTAAAAGCCAGGACTAAACCAGGACTAACCAGGACTAAACCAGGAAACTAAACCAGGACTAAACCAGGACTAAACCAGGACTAAGGACTAAAGGACTAAAGGACTAAAGCAGGACTGAACCAGGACTAAACCAGGACTAAACCAGGACTAACCAGGACTAAACCAGGACTAAACCAGGACTAAACCAAGGACTTAAACACCAGGACTAAACCAGGACTAAACCAGGACTAAACCAGAACTGAAACCAGGACTAAACCAGGACTAAACCAGGACTAAACCAGGACTAAACCAGGACTGAACCAGGACTAAACCAGGACTAAATCAGGTCTCAGAGGCAGCGTCAGCTCCGTTGGACTCTGCAGTTTTCTAACACCAAAGTCGTTGCACTTTTTTATTTTATTTCGTTGTTTTAGATCAATATCGTGATTTAAAATGTCATAATTATAACAGAAGGATCCACAGGGGTCAGAGGTCACAATAAAGAAAACACAAGCACTACACAGCTGATTTAAATTAAAATAATTGATTTAAATGTATTTATTTATTTATTACTGTTCCCGTGTGAAAACTGCATCATTCTGTGACACTACAGCGCCCCCTGGAGGAGAAGCACGATCATCCGTTTAATATGAGGCTTTTATTTGAGATTCATTTTTAGAGGAAATGTTTTTTGTTTTGAAACTTTTCATCAACAGTCCCCGGGGGCGTGATTCTAACTGTAGGCACTGCTCTGTCTGAAGAACTGTGACTCGAGGAAGATTTTAATCTGAGCTTTAACACAATCTAATCTAATCTCATCTAATCTAATAAATAAATAATAATAAATAAATAAATAATAATAATATGACAAGGCAGTTATGAGGATTTTGAATTTATTTATCGACAAAATACCGAAATAAAAACACCAGCATCATGTAGAGCAACGTAAAGCATGATCATGTCCTGGTTCAGTCCTGGTTCAGTCCTGGTTTAGTCCTGGATTAGTCCTGTTTTAGTCCTGTTTTAGTCCTAGTTTAGTCCTGGATTAGTCCCTGTTTTAGTCCTGGTTTAGTCCTGGTTTAGTCTTGGTTTAGTCCTGGTTCAGTCCCGGTTCAGTCCCGTTTTCGTCCTGGTTTAGTCCTGGTTTTAGTCCTGGTTTAGTCCTGGTTTAGTCCTTTTAGTCCTGGTTTAGTCCTGGTTTAGGTTTGTCCTGGTTTAGTCCTGGTTTAGTCCTGGTTTAGTCCTGGTTTAGTCCTGGTTTAGTCCTGGTTTAGTCCTGGTTTAGTCCTGGTTTAGTTTGTATATAAAAGTGTGTACAGTGCGCGTGCCTCGGTGCAGGTCCGTGCGCGCGCGCAGGGGGCAGCGGTAAAAGCGCTCGTGAGCTCAGAGTTAAAAATAGCGTCGCAGATGTCGCGCTTACGTCACGTCTTAATAACACTCACGCGCTGTAAACATAAACACTCACGCGCTGTAAACATCTGTAGGATCACATTAAACACGTGTGTAAATGTGTGCGTGTGTGTGTGTGTGTGTGTGTGCGTGTGCGTATGCGCGCGCGTGTGTTGCGGTTGCACGCGGAGGATTTCTGGCACTTCGCAGATTCCACATGTTTGACTCACGCCGCGCGTCAAGTTTACGCACAGCACCGACGCAAAGTGACGCGTTCCTTTCAAAGTAAAGTGTCACGTAAACAGCCTAAGAGTTTATATAGAAGTATTAGTAGTAGTAGTAGTAGTAGTAGTGGTGGTGGTAATAGTACAATAGTAGTAGAAGTAGTCGTGGCAGTAATAGTAGTATAATTGCAGTAAAATAGTAGTTATAGTAGTATATTAGTAGTAATAATAGTATAATGTAGTAGTAGTAGTAGTAGTAGCAGTAGTAGTAGTATAATAATAGTAGTAGTAGCAACAGTAGTAGTAGTAGTTGTTGTATAATAGTAGTAGTAGTAGTATAATATTAGAAGTAGTAACAGTAGTAGTAGTAGTAGGTAGTGGTGGTATAGTAATAGTAAATAGTAGTAATAGATAGTAGTTATAGTAGTATATTAGTAGTAATAATAGTATAATGTAGTAGTTGTAGGAGCAGTAGCAGTAGTAGTAGTATAATAATAGTAGTAGTAGCAACAGTAGTAGTAGTAGTTGTTGTATAATAGTAATAGTAGTAGTATAGTAGTAGTAGTAGTAGTAGTAGTAGTAGTAGTAATAGTAGTAATAGTAATAGTAATAGTAACAGCAGTAGCAGTAGTGGTAGTAGTAGCAATAGTAATAGTAGTACTATAATAATAGTAGTAGTAGTAGTAACAGTAGTCGTGCAGTAATAGTAGTATAATAATAGCAGTAGTAGTAGTAGTAGTAGTAGTAGTTATAGTAGTAGTAGTAAGAGTAGTACTAGTGTAGTACCAGTGCTAATAGTAATAATAGTAGTATTAGTAGTAGCAGTAGTAGTAGTAATAGCAACAGCAGCAGCAGTAGTAGTAGTAGTAGTAGTAGTAGTAGTAGTAGTAGTAGCAACAACAGTGGTAATAGTAGTATAATAGTAGTAGTAATAGTAGTAGTCGTAGTAGTATTAGTAATAGTAGTATAATAGTAGAAGTGGTACTAGTAATAATAGTATAATGTAGTAGTAGTAGTAGGAGCAGTAGGAGTGGTAGTATTAGTAATAGTAGTATAATAGTAGAAGTGGTACTAGTAATAATAGTATAATGTAGTAGTAGTAGTAGGAGTGGTAGTATTAGTAGTATAATAGTAGTCAAAGTAGTAATAGTAGTGTAATAATTCGTCAGTCTGTCCCAGGGCAGCTGTGGCTACAGTAGTAGTTTACACCACTGAGTGTTGAGTGAATGAAAAATGAAGTGTTAAACACTTTGGGGATCTTGAAAAGGCGCTGTGTAAATGCAACGATTAATTAATTAATAATAGTTAATAACGTTAGCAGTGGTAGTTTTATTGTGAAGTTGTGTTTCCGGTGTCGCGTGTTTCGGTGGAGCTTTCCTCGCGTGTCGCTCGTGTTTCTCTTCCGGCTCTTCGGTTCTTCTTGGGATTTTCGCTCTTTGTACAAACCTTTCCCGCTGTAACTCTCCCCAAAAATGACTTTAAACTAAACTTTTTGACTTTTTGAATCCCGCTTCAGTCCGCGGATCCACGATGGTCCCGCCGCGGCTCGTGTGCGCGTGTCTGTGGGTTTGGGTCGCGACAGGCGCAGTTTCTCCGCCGCAGCCGCCGCGGGAAGAGTACGGTGAGTCCAGCCCGTGTACGTGAAGAGCCAGGCCGTGTACGTGAAGAAATGACGAAATGAAAGTGTAAAAGTTTCGTGCGAAGTTTAACCCGCAGCGGAATACGGAAGCCCCGAGGCGAAAGCGGAATCTGTGACAGCGAGATTTTAATTATCATGTCTGGGATAGTCCCGGTTTAGTCCTGATTTAGTCCTGTTTAAGTCCTGGTTCAGTTCCGTTTAATTCCAGGTTAAGATCTGATCTGGTTAAGTCCTGTTTAAGTCCTGGTTAAGATCTGGTTTAGTCCTGGTTCACTCCTGGTTAAATCCTGTTTAAGTCCAGGTTAACGCCTTATTTAGACCTGATTAAGTCCTGGTCTAGTCCTGATTACATCCTGGTTTAGTTCTGCTTTAGTCCTGGTTTAATCCTGGTTTGACCCTGATTTAGTCCTGATTGAGTCTTGGTTAAATCCAGGTTCAAGTTCTGTTTACGTTCTCGTTTAGTCCTGTTTAAGTCCTGGTTAAGATCTTGTTTAGACCTAGTTAAGTGCTGTTTAAGCCCAGGTTTACTCCTGGTTTAGTTCTGTTCAAGTCCTGGTTTAGATCTGGTTTAGACATGATTAAGTCCTGGTCTAGTCTTGTTTAAATCCTGGTTTAAGTCCTGGTTTAAGTCCTGATTTTATCCTGATTTAGTCCTGGCTAAGTCCTACTTTAGTCTTAAGTCCCGATTGAGTCCCGATTGAGTCCCGATTGAGTCCCGATTGATTCACGATTTAGTCCTGGTTTAGTCCTGGTTTAGTTTGTCCTGACTTAGACCTGGTTTAGACCTGGTTAAGTCCCATTTGAGTCCCATTTGAGTCCTGGTTTAGTCCTGGTTTAGTCCTGTTTTAGTCCTGGTTTAGTCCTGGTTTAGTCACACTTTAGTCTTAGGCTTTTTACTGCCTAGGTACTTCAGTGATGTAATAATATTTTGTTTGTGGTTCAGGGTATTTATTTATTTTATTTATTTATTTTTTTTTGGTTTTAGACTTGGACTTTATGGATCCACAAGGAAATAATTTGATGTTTTTTATTATTTGTTTTGTAAATGTCGTCACGTGCTGTTGATGTAAATGTTTGTGACACACTGGGAGGGCATCTGACTCACTCTGATCCCGTCACAGACTCTCTGTACTCGCGGCTGGAGGACTTCGAGGTCTTGCCCTGGTCCGGACTTCAGACTCACTCGGTCCGACGCCGGGACCTGGAGCCTCAGAGCCACGGGGAGAAACTGCTCAGCTTCAGCGCCCTCAGCAGGTGACGCCCACACGCCGCGCCCGAAAAGTGACGCAGCGCAGCTTTAATGCTCCTGTGAACTCTTTAAAGCGCCTGTAAACCCTCTGCAACCCTGTTCTAATGTGAGGAAATGTTCCGCACTGAAGCTTTAACCCTGTTGTAAATTGAACCCATTTTATTTTGAGTTATAAAAGCTCTGATTGGCTGTTGTTTTCTCACTCTGCTTTGTGATTGGCTGTTGTTTTGGCAATCTGCTCTGTGATTGGCTGTTGTATTCTCACTCTGCTCTCCGATTGGCTGTTGTTTTCTCACTCTGCACTGTGATTGGCTGTTGTTTTCTTACTCTCCTCTGTGATTGGCTGTTGTTTTGGCAATCTGCTCTGTGATTGGCTGTTGTATTCTCACTCTGCTCTCCGATTGGCTGTTGTTTTCTCACTCTGCACTGTGATTGGCTGTTGTTTTCTTACTCTCCTCTGTGATTGGCTGTTGTTTTCTCACTCTGCTCTGTGATTGGCTGTTGTTTGGTCACTCTACTCTCTGATTGGCTGTTTTATTCCCACTCTGCGCTGTGATTGGCTGTTGTATTCTCACTCTGCTCTGTGATTGGCTGTTGTATTCTAACTCTCTTCTGTGGCTGGCTGTTGTTTTGTCTCTCTGCTCTCTGATTGGCTGTTGTATTCTCACTCTCTTCTGTGATTGGCTGTTGTATTCCCACTCTGCGCTGTGATTGGCTGTTGTATTCTCACTCTCTTCTGTGATTGGCTGTTGTATTCCCACTCTGCGCTGTGATTGGCTGTCATTTTCTTACTCTGGTCTGTGATTGGCTGTTGTATTCTCACTCTGCTTTGTGATTGGCTGTTGTTTGGTCACTCTACTCTCTGATTGGCTGTTGTATTCCCACTCTGCTCTGTGATTGGCTGTCGTTTTCTTACTCTGCTCTCTGATTGGCTGTCGTTTTCTCATTCTGCTCTGTGATTGGCTGTCGTTTTCTCACTCTGCTCTCCGCTCAGACACTTCCGGTTGTACCTGCGGACCAATGAGGAGCTGTTCTCCGAGGGGTTCAAGGTCGTGGTCGTTGAGGACGGAGTCGAGCGCGAATATCCCGTGAACCGCAACAACTACTACACCGGACACGTCATCGGTCAGACCTGGTTTAGTCCTGGTTTAGTCCTGGTTTAGTCCCGGTTTAGTCCTGGTTTAACCCGGTCTCTGTTCTAGGCGAGGAACACTCCAGAGTTCAGGCGCTCATCGATGACACGGAGTTCTCGGCTCGAATCCTCACACACGACGGAGAATTCAACATCGAGGTACCAGACCAGGACTAAACCAGGACTAGACCAGGACTAAACCAGGACTAGACCAGGACTGAACCAGGACTAGACCAGGACTGAACCAGGACTGAACCAGGACTAAACCAGGACTAGACCAGGACTAAACCAGGACTGAACCAGAACTAAACCAGGACTGAACCAGGACTAAACCAGACTGAACCAGGACTAAACCAGGACTGAACCAGGACTGAAACCAGGACTAAACCAGGACTGAACCAGGACTAAACCAGGACTGAACCAGGACTGAACCAGGACTAAAGCAGGACTAAACCTGGTTTAAACCAGAACTGAACTCGGACTGAACCAGGACTGAACCAAGACTGAACTTGGACTAAAGTAGGACTAAACCAGGACTAAACCAGGACTGAACTTGGACTAAAGCAGGACTAAACCTGGTCTAAACCAGGACTAAACCAGGACTGAACTTGGACTGAACCAGGACTAAACCAGGACTAAACCAGGACTGAACTTGGACTGAAGCAGGACTGAACCAGGACTATTCTAGGACTGAACCAGAACTTAACCAGGACTGAACCAGAACTTAACCAGGACCGAACCAGGACCGAACCCGGACTAAACCCGGACTAGACCAGACTAGACCAGGACTAGACCAGGACTAGACCAGGACTAGACCTGGACTAGACCCGGACTAGACCAGGACTGAACCAGGACTGAACCAGGTCTAAACCGCCTTTGACCTTCGACCTTGTGTGTGGCGTGCAGCCGTTGTGGAGGTTCAGCGCGGCGCCCCCTGATGGTCGTCTGCTCGTCTATCGCTCTGAGGACATCAAGAACCTGAGCCGAGTCCACCAGCCCTCGGTCTGCGGCTACACGACCTCTGACCCCTCGCTGCTCCTGCCCGACGCCGTGAGGGAGGGGCTGAGGGAGGCCCAAGAGACAGGTGAGACAGGGACTGCTCCTGCCCGACGGGGTTAGGGTTAGGTTAGTCCTGGTTTAGTCCTGGTTTAGTTCTGTTTAGTTCTGGTTCAGACCTGTTTTAGTCCTGGTTTAGTCCTGGTTTAGACCTGGTTTAGTCCTGGTTTAGACCTGGTTTAGTCCTGGTTTAGTCCTGGTTTAGACCTGTTTTAGTCCTGGTTTAGACCTGGTTTAGTCCTGGTTTAGACCTGTTTTAGTCCTGGTTTAGTCCCTGGTTTAGTCCTGGTTTAGACCTGTTTTAGTCCTGGTTTAGACCTGGTTTAGTCCCTGGTTTAGTCCTGGTTTAGTCCTGGTTTAGACCTGTTTTAGTCCTGGTTTAGTCCTGGTTTAGACCTGGTTTAGTCCTGGTTTAGACCTGGTTTTAGTCCTGGTTTAGACCTGGTTTAGTCCTGGTTTAGTCCTGGTTTAGACCTGGTTTAGTCCTGGTTTAGTCCTGGTTTAGACCTGTTTTAGTCCTGGTTTAGACCTGGTTTAGTCCTCCTGGTTTAGACCTGTTTTAGTCCTGGTTTAGACCTGGTTTAGACCTCTGGTTTAGTCCTTGTTTAGACCTGGTTTAGACCTGTTTAGTTGTTTAGACCTGGTTTAGTCCTTGTTTAGACCTGGTTTAGACCTGGTTCAGACCTGGTTTAGTCCTTGTTTAGACCTGGTTTAGACCTGGTTTAGTCCTTGTTTAGACCTGGTTCAGACCTGGTTTAGTCCTTGTTTAGACCTGGTTTAGAGACCTGGTTTGGTTTAGACCTGGTTCAGTGAAGACCTGGTTCATGTTTTCCTGAATTTCGTATTCGTATTCGTACTGATGAAAGTTTAATCGTAAATTTTCATTTCGTGATCATAATTCTTGACGTTGTAACTTTTCAGTTTGTGTTCTGATGGATAAAATACACACAATATATTTTATGTACAAGTCAATTCATTCCAGAGTTTATGAATATTATTTATTTATTTATTTTATGCTCAACTACAGACAAACCTGCACCGATTTCACAAATATGTAAACAAATATTTCTGAAAGTTTTTTTTACTCCATATGGTTTAGTCCTGCTTTATTTCTGGTTCTGGCTCTGCTCCTGCCTCACCTGTCTGCTCCTGTCTCACCTGTCTCACCTGTCTCACCTGTCTCACCTGTCTCACCTGTCTCACCTGTCTGCTCCTGTCTCACCTGTCTGCTCCTGTCTCTGTCTCACCTGTCTGCTCCTGTCTCACCTGTCTGCTCCTGTCTCACCTGTCTCACCTGTCTGTCTGCTCCTGTCTCACCTGTCTGCTCCTGTCTCACCTGTCTGCTCCTGTCTCACCTGTCTGCTCCTGTCACCTGTCTGCTCCTGTCTCACCTGTCTGCTCCTGTCTCACCTGTCAGAGTGGAGGTGCAGTCAGACGTACGACCACAGCAGAAACACCTGCCCGCTGCTGCTCGTGGCCGATCACAGATTCTTCAAAAACATGGGACGAGGAGAAGAAAGTATCACCCTGAACTACCTGGTACGAGACAGGAGCGCACCTGACACACAGGAGGGCACCTGACACACAGGAGGGCACCTGACACACAGGGAGGGCACCTGACACACAGGAGGGCACCTGACACACAGGAGGGCACCTGACACACAGGAGGGCACCTGACACACAGGAGGGCACCTGACACACAGGAGGGACACCTGACACACAGGGAGGGCACCTGACACACAGGAGGGCACCTGACACACAGGAGAGGGCACCTGACACACACACCTGGACACACAGGAGGCACCTGACACACAGGAGGGCACCTGACACACAGGAGGGCACCTGACACACAGGAGGGCACCTGACACACAGGAGCGCACCTGACACACAGGAGGGCACCTGACACACAGGAGGGCACCTGACACACAGGAGGGCACCTGACACACAGGAGGGCACCTGACACACAGGAGGGCACCTGACACACAGGGACCTGACACACAGGAGCACCTGACACACACCTGACACACAGGGAGGGCACCTGACACACATGACACACACACGAGGGCACCTGACACACACACCTGACACACACGGGAGGGCACCTGACACACAGGAGGTGACACATGACACACAGGAGCACCTGACACACAGGCACCTGACACATGTGACACTGACACAGTGACTGACACACCAGTGACACTTACACACAGGTGACCTGGTTTAGACTGACACACAGTGGTGACATCCTGGTTTGAGTCCTGGTTTAGTCCTGGTTTAGACCCTGGTTTAGACCTGGTTTAGACCTGGTTTAGACCCTGGTTTAGACCTGGTTTAGTCATAGTTTAGACCTGGTTTAGACCCAGTTTACATCTAGATTAGACCTGGATTAGACCTGGTTTTAGACCCTGATTTAGTCCAGATTTAGACCCTAGTTTAGTCCTGGTTTAGTTCTGATTTAATCCCTGATTTAGGACAGTCAAGGAGCATTCAGATTCACACGGGGAGGCGGTGGGAGGGCATCTGACACACGGGGAGGCGGTGGGAGGGCATCTGACACACGGGGAGGCGGTGGGAGGGCATCTGACACACGGGGAGGCGGTGGGAGGGCATCTGACACACGGGGAGGCGGTGGGAGGGCATCTGACACACGGGGAGGCGGTGGGAGGGCATCTGACACACGGGGAGGCGGTGGGAGGGCATCTGACACACGGGGAGGCGGTGGGAGGGCATCTGACTCTTTTGTAAAGGCAGATCTCGTTGCAGATCGAGTTGATCGATCGAGTCGATGACATTTACAGAAACACGACCTGGGACCAAGAGTTCAGCGGATACGGAGTCCAGATCCAACAGGTCAGACCCCGATTAGACCTGGTTTAGAACTTTTTAGACTCGGTTTAGACCTGGTTTAGACCTGGTTTAGACTCGGTTTAGACTCGGTTTAGACCCAGTTTTGTACCCATGTTTAGTACTGCTTTAGACCTAGTTTAGATCCAGTTTAGACCCGGTTTATACCTCGTTTAGACCTTGTTTAGACCTGGTTTAGACCTGGTTTAGACCTGGTTTAGACCTGGTTTAGACCTTGTATAGACCTTGTATAGACCTGGGTTTAGACCTTGTTTAGACCTGGTTTAGACCTGGGGTTAGACCTGGTTTAGACCTTGTTTAGACCTTGTTTAGAACCTTGTATAGACTGGGTTTAGACCTGGTTTAGACCTCATTTAGACCCGGTTTAGACTTGGTTTAGACCTCAGTTTAGACCTCGCTTAGATCTCGTTTAGACATGGTTTTGTCCCAGTTTCGACCTGGTTTAGACCTGGTTTAGACCTGGTTTAGACCTGGTTTAGACCTGGTTTAGACTGGGTTTAGAGCTTGTTCAGTCTAAACCAGGATATTTAATTTGTGTGTTTGTGCTTTTGTCTGTATATTTGTTTGTTTCTGTATTTGTCTGTGTTTGTGTGTTTGTATATTTGTGTTTTTTGTGTTTGTGTGTTGTGTTTGTGTGTGTTTTTGTGTTTTTTGTGTTTGTGTGTTTTTTGTGTGTGTGTGTGTTTTGTGTGTTTTTTGTGTGTGTTTGTGTGTTTGTAGATCCTGATAGAGAAGACGGCGACTCCGGTGTCTCCAGGACAGAGTCACTTTAACATGGAGGGAAGCCCAGTGCCCGGGAGAGACGTGTGGGACGTCAAGAGGCTGCTCGAGGTACTGCACCTGCCCCCGCGTGTGTCAGGTGCCCTCCCCGTGTGTGTCAGGTGCCCTCCCCGTGTGTCAGATGCCGTCAAAATTTTCCTCCACTCGAGTATTTTCTGTGTTTTTTTAACATGTGAGAGACATCCGCCGCAACTTCCTGTTCTCTGCCTCTAAATATTAATACATTTTAGCACGACTCAGCAAAAAACACCCATAAATACAGCTGAACAGGAAGTAGTGACGCTCACAGTGATTCTGCTGTTGCGCAAACACACAGTTAGGGTTCTGTTCTCTACTTCAGGATGTGTGTAAAATCCCTCGGTCGTGCAGGCAGAGTCCATGCTTCAGTTCCGGTCAAAACGCGGTTGGACACGTCCTTATATCTGCCTGAGGGGAGGAGCTAACTACACTGAAACTCCTCTGAACCTAACACACACACTTGTTTACAGTTTCTGTTTATTAGCTCGGCCTGTTGAACTTGCACTGAGCGTGAGGTAGGGACTGAATATTCAGCAACTGAATATATTTGGCTGAATATTGCAAAAAAAAAAAAAAAAAAGCCACATTTGGGCTTCCGGTGGACTGTAAGGCTACGTTCAGACTGCAGGGTTTAACGCTCAATTCCGATTTTTTTGTGAAATCCGATGTTTTTTCGAGGTTGTTCACATTTCCAGTTAAATGTGACTTGTATGTGACTCCAGTGTGAACATTAAACGGCCCAAAAGTGTCCCACATGTGACACTGGAGACACGACGACGTCAACCGCAGCGAGCGTCTCTGTGTTTACACAAGTTGAACAAACATGGACGCAGCATCGAGCACCTGGAGATTTTAAAGTTCCTCTCGTACCGGAGCCACAACATGAACAACTGACTTGTTTTAAGGAGGAGATTGAGAAGGAGAAGGACCAGGTTTTTGGTCGTGGTGTTTTGTGGTGAGTGGAGATGTGCTTCACTTCAGTGACAGAGTTCGTGAACAGTTTTCTCCTACTTCAGTGCAGAATAGTGACGTTTGTGTCTTGTTGATGACGTGTAGGTGGATGAATGTGACCTGACCGTTCACACTGAAGTCACATGTCAAAAGATCAGATATGGATCAGTTTCAGGAGCACAGATCCAAGTGTCCTGGGTCACATGTGAAAAAATCAGATCTGTGTGGTTCAGACTGACAATAAAAGATCAGATACAGGAACATAGAGGCAAAAAAATCGGATTTGGGTCACTTCAGGTGCAGTCTGAACACAGCCTATGTAAGGCCGAGTAGCGGTGTCTGACGCAGTGACGTAAACAACCAACGTGCAGTGACGCGGTGATCTGATGCCTTCTCTAAAATGTCGGCAGTGTGGAAATACTGAGGGTGCGCTCACGTTCCGCTCTCACACCTGCACAACCGAACTGGGCCACGGGCGATGACGTCTTCACACGACGGTGTTTGTTTACATGCGACACAGTAGAGCTGTCGCTTTAGCGGAGAAAATAAGTCCAGCGGCAGAAATATCTATTAAGTAGTGAGGCAGATGTGCGTCCTTTTATGATCCGCGCTCCTCCGTGAGTTTATGGAGATAAAAACGGCGCGGAACAGTAATGACAGCCGGAGACGAGAGGCGGATAAACTTCGGTCGTCACAGTCGTCACTGAAGGTCAGCGCGGACTTGCTGTATGTTTTAGGGCGGATTTTATTCACTGTTTTCTGGTAAATAGTAGTTTTTGCATGAGCTCCCCCTGCAGGCGTGGTGTTGTAACTGCAGTTTGGGTCAGATACACAGAATAGTATTGAGAGCTTTAGCCCCGCCCTCTTGGTTTTGGTGCATGTGTCTCTCTGACGGCCCGTGGCGCTCGCTCTGTCCTCTCTGCAGCAGTTCTCTCTGGACATCGCGGAGAAGGCGTCCAACGTGTGTCTCGCTCACCTCTTCACGTACCAGGACTTTGACGAGGGGACGCTGGGACTGGCCTACGTCGCCCCCTCCAAACCCGACATCCCCGGAGGACTCTGCTCCAAACGTGAGGACGGGTTTAGACCCAGCTTAGACCGGGTTTAGATCAGGTTTAGATCAGGTTTCAAACTGGTTTAGATTGGGTTTAGACCGGGTTTAGATCTTTAGTCTTCCTTTAAACTGGATTAAGACCGGGTTTAGACCAGGGCCTAGTTTAGACATAGTTTACACCTGCTTTAAACCTGATTTAATCCTGGTTTAGTCCTGGTTTAGTCCTGGTTTGATGTTTGTTCTTGTTTTTGCAGCGTGTCCGACTTCTTCAAACATTCAAAAGGCGATTTACCTGAACACAGGACTCACCAGCACCAAGAACTACGGAAAAACCATCCTGACCAAGGTGACGACCCACAGAGGCAGTAGTAGTACTTGTACTAGTAGTTGTAGTTGTACCGGTAGCAGTAGTAGTAGTACCTGTAGCAGTGGTAGTAGTAGTAGCACCTGTAGCAGAAGTAGTACCTGTAGCAGTAGCAGTAGTAGTAGTAGTACCTGTAGCAGTAGTAGTAGTAGTAGTAGTACTTGTAGTAGTACTTGTAGTAGTAGTAGTAGTACTTGTAGTAGCAGTAACATTAGTAGTAGTAGTAGTAGTACCTGTAGCAGTAACAGTAGTAGTAGTAGTACCTGTAGCAGTAGTAGTAGTAGTAGTACTTGTAGTAGTACTTGTAGTAGTAGTAGTAGTACTTGTAGTAGCAGTAACATTAGTAGTAGTAGTAGTAGTAGTAGTAGTACCTGTAGCAATAACAACAGTAGTAGTAGAAGTAGTAGTAGTAGTACCGCCTGTAATAGCAGTAACAGTAGTAGTAGTAGTACCTGTAGCAGTAGTAGTAACTGTAGCAGTAGTAGTAGTAGTACCTGTAGCAGTAACAGTAGTAGTAGTAGTACCTGTAGCAGTAACAACAGTAGTAGTAGTAGTCGTAGTAGTAGTACCTGAAGTAGCAGTAACAGTAGTAAAAGTAGTAGTACTTGTAGTAGTAGTAACAGTAGTAGTACCTGTAATAGCAGTAACAGTAGTAGTACTTGTAGTAGTAGTAGCAGTAACAGTAGTAGAAGTAGTAGTACTTGTAGTAGTAGTAACAGTACTTGTCCTGCAGGAGGCGGACCTGGTGACGACTCATGAACTCGGTCATAACTTCGGGGCGGAACACGACCCGGACAAAATGGCGGAGTGCGCCCCCCGAGAGGATCAGGGCGGGAAGTACGTGATGTACCCCATCGCTGTGAGCGGAGACCACGCCAACAACAAGGTGAGGGGCGGGGCTTACACCGGGTTTAGACCGGGTTCTGTTTTAGACCTGGTTCAGTCCTGGTCCTGGTTCAGTCCTGGTTCAGTCCTGGTCCTGGTCCTGGTCCTGGTTCAGTCCTGGTTTCTGGTTCTTCCTCAGCTCTTCTCCGTTTGTTCCAAACGTTCCATCGTGAAGCGTCTGAGGTGGAAAGCTCCGTCGTGTTTTAAACCTCGGACGGTGAACGTTTGTGGGAATTCTCGGGTGGAGCAGGGGGAGGAGTGTGACCCCGGACTCCTGCACCTGACCTCTGACCCCTGCTGCACCAGCACCTGCCAGCTCCGAGAACACGCCCGCTGCAGGTGAGACGCACCGCACCTGACGCACCTGACGCACCCGACGCACCTGACGCACCCGACTCACCCGACTCACCTGACACACCTGACCCCACCGCTGTCAGAAGCACCAGTCTGTACCTTCCGCTGTGGTTTTTACGGCTCATGTTCTCTCTCTCTCCTCAGCGACAGGAACAGCGCCTGCTGCAAAAACTGTCAGTTTGAGGTCAAAGGTCAAGTGTGTCAGGAGCCAATCGAGGCCACGTGTAAAGGCCACGCCCACTGCACAGGTAACACCCACCTGTCCCACACCAAGGACCGGGTTAGTCCCGGTTCAGTCCTGGTTCAGTCCTGGTTTAGTCCTGGTCTAGTCCTGGTTCAGTCCTGGTTCAGTCCTGGTCTAGTCCTGGTCTAGTCCTGGTCTAGTCCTGGTCTAGTCCTGGTCTAGTCCTAGTCCTGGTCAGTCCTGGTCTAGTCCTGGTCTCCTGGTCTAGTCCTGGTCTCCTGGTCTAGTCCTGGTCTAGTCCTGGTTCCTGGTTCTAGTCCTGTCTGGTCAGTCCTGGTTCAGTCCTGGTTCAGTCCTGGTCTAGTCCTGGTCTAGTCCTGGTCTAGTCCTGGTTCAGTCCTGGTCTAGTCCTGGTCTAGTCCTGGTCTAGTCCTGGTCTAGTCCTGGTCTAGTCCTGGTCTAGTCCTGGTCTAGTCCTGGTCTAGTCCTGGTCTAGTCCTGGTCTAGTCCTGGTCTAGTCCTGGTCTAGTCCTGGTCTAGTCCTGGTCTAGTCCTGGTCTAGTCCTGGTCTCAGTCCTGGTCTAGTCCTGGTCTAGTCCTGGTCTAGTCCTGGTTCAGTCCTGGTTCAGTCCTGGTCCTAGTCCTGGTCTAGTCCTGGTCTAGTCCTGGTCTAGTCCTGAGTCCTGGTTCTCCTGCCTGGTCAGTCCTGGTCTAGTCCTGGTGACAACAGTTCGTGTTTGGACAGCGGGCGCTGCGAGGGCGGAGTCTGTGTGCCCTTCTGCCAGGTGAAGCTGCAGGTGCCGCCCTGCGCCTGTAACGGTGAGTGCCCTTTGACCTTTGATGCGTGACCTTTGACCTGTGACCCCAGACTCATGTGGCGTGTGTGTGTGTGTGTGTGTGTGCGTGTGGCAGAGACACACTCGTCGTGTAAAGTGTGCTGCCTGACCAGCAGAGGGCGCTGTGAGCCGTACAGAGACGCTCAGGGACACCTGTACCTGAGGAAGGGCAAACCCTGCACCGTGGGATTCTGCGACGGAGAAGTGAGTTTATTTATATTTATCCAACGGTTTTATCGTCTCTGTGTCACCTCCGTGTTTCTGTGGACTTTGATCAGTTTAATGCCTCATTGTGGAACATTCCAATCAAATCAGTAACATCTCCATGGAGACGAGCACGTGGTAGAACCTCCTCCAGAAAAGTTACACACTGCAGCTTTAGGCCCCGTTTACACGTACATGGGTTTTTTTTAAAAACTGAGACATTTTCCTTCATTTGTTTCCATCTTTTACACACAAACAGCGAATTCGCCTCTGAAAACAAATCTTTCTGAAAATTCCGGCTCGAGTGGAGATTCTGGAAAACTCCGGTTTCACGTTTGTGCGTAAAGTGAAATAAACTGAGTTTTAGGAGCTGAGGCGCTGAAAGTGCGACCGACGTTTACCTTTTGTTATGATGACGACAGTGCGGGAAAGTGAGAATGTTCTGTGGACCACAGGTCCGGCTGCTCTGGTCCTCCGCGCTCGACCGCGGCTCGTTCTGAGGTGCTGCAGCGTCCGGACAGAAGTGTGAATCCTGTTTGTTTCGTTGTGTTGTTCTGAGCGTCCGTCTGCACACGTGTTGTGAAGGGAGGTACTGGACACCACCCCCCACTTCAGCTCATCTGTTTGTTCTGCTGAAACACTTTTCATGTGTTTGTATTTTCACACACTGATGGATCAGATCCATGAGCAGAGATGAACAAGAGCTCAAAGGTCTGTGATTTTACCACTTCTTTAACAGATCTGTGGAGAGGCGAGCCGCTCACTAATGCACGTTTTACAAAGTATTTTTGAGTAATCCTTAAAACTGTAATGAAATAAACGCTACAGGTTTGAATCTAATCCAGCTGCGCCCAGAGGTTTGGTGTAGTTCTGACGGCGCTCGATGGAGGATTTATGCAGGTCGAAGTAAACTAAAACTTTATTGAAAACGATGCTGCACGATGTGATTGTGGAAAACAGAGGGAGGGAAATATTTGTTTTTTAAAATACCCGACTCTGTGTAAACGTCGCCTTAATCACAATGATCTGATTTAGATCATTATGACAAACTCTTCCTCTCCTCTCTCTTCTTTCATTCATTTGTTTATTTGTTTGTTTGTTTGTTTGTCCGTTCTTTCGTTCCAGGGTAAGTGTATGAAGCAGGTGCAGGACGTGATCGAGCGTCTCTGGACTTTCATCGATAAACTCGACATAAACACGTTCGGGAAGTTTCTGGCCGACAACATCGTGGGCTCGGTGCTCGTCTTCTCTCTGCTCTTCTGGATCCCACTGAGCGTCCTGGTGCACTGTGTGGTACGTCCACAAAGTCCCGGTCTAGTCCTGGTCTAATCCCGGTTTAGACCTGGTTTAGTTCCGGTTTAGTTCTGGTTTAGTTCTGGTTTAGTCCTGGTTCAGTTCTTGTTTAGTCCTGGCTTAGTCCTGGTTTAGTCTTGGTTCAGTCCTGGTTTAGTCCTGGTTTAGACCTGGTTTAGACCTGGTTTAGTCCAGGTTTAGTCCAGGTTTAGACCTGTTACAGTCCTGGTTTAGTCCTGGTTTATTACTTGTTTAGTCTTGGATTAATCTTGGTTTAGTCTTAGTTTAGTCCTGTTTTAGTCCTGGTTTAGACCTGTTATAGTCCTGGCTTAGTCATGGTGTAGTCCTGGTGTAGTCCTGGTTTAGTCCTGGTTTGAATCTGAACTTTAAACTCATCCAAGTTTCTTTTTCTGTTTCAGGACCGAAAACTGGACCAACAATACGAACAGAACACCAAGTCCCTCTTCTTCCCCAGTGTAAGTCCCACTACAGGACCAGACCAGGACCAGACCAGGACTGGACCAGGACCAGACCAGGACCGGACCAGGATCAGACCGGGATCTGTCCTTGTTTAATCCTTGTTTGGTTTTGGTTTAATCTTGGTTCAGTCCTGGCCTAACCCTTTTTGAGTCCTAGTTTCAGTCCTAGTCTACTCCTGATCTAGTCCTGGTCTAGTCCTGGTCTAGTCCTGGTCTAGTCCTGGTCTAGTCCTGGTCCAGTCCTGGTCTAACCCTGGTCTCTTGCAGAACGGGGAGCTCTTGAGCAGTCTGGACTCGGCCTCCGTTCGGATTTTTAAGCCCTCGTTTCCGTCGGCGATGAAGTTCCAGTCGGCGTTTGGACCGAACCAGACCAGCACCCCCCCCGTGTCCTGCTCCGAGGGCCCGGACCCCCACAGAGACCCGCCCCACAGGGACCCGCCCCACAGGGACCCGCCCCACAGCGACGCCCACAGGACCCCCTCCACAGAGACCCCACCCACATGGAGCCCCTCATGGTACCTACAACTCTTCTACTGTATGGATGTCTATGGCTCAATGTTCAGCTGTTACCATATTCTGCTTGGATTTTCCATGGAAATAATAATGTTGAATTGTTGTTTCCGTGTTAAACTCGTTAAATCGTTTTTATTTCATGTGTGTGAGCGTCTGGGGGGGGGAGGTTCTGATTGGACAGAGACGCCAACGGATTTACGTCTTTGTGAAGAAAACACACACTTCATCTGCTCCCGGCTTTTCTGTCGTCTCAGTTTGTCGTTCCTCCACGGACACAAACACCGTCCAAACTTTTCCCGCGGTGATTCTGATGATTGTGAAGCAGCGGCTGGAGAATCGTCTCATCACACTTTAGGTCTGTGAGTTGAGGAGGAGAAGGGAGGAAGAAGACAAAACCTCAGTCCACTCCCACATCCCGCTCACAAATCCAAAGAGACGTGGATCAAAGTCCCGAGACACGACTGGTGGAGCCGGATCGAAGGACGACACGACGAACATGAAGCACCAGCAGCATTTTAACAAGAACAAACCACAAACATGATCCAGGAAGAAAATCATTCAACTTTAAAATCAGAATAAAGTAGGGTTGTCCCGATCTGATCACGTGATTGGAAATCGGCGCCGATCATGTGACTGCGGACTCGATCTGGACTCGGACATTATGTGTCGATCAGGTATCGGATAAATAATATATGTATATAACACACAGGACATAACAAGTTTTTCTGAGGCGCGGGATTTGCTCCGTCCCAGCGTCTGCTGTACTAGAGGTGCACTTACATTGGGACTTTTGGGTCGTGTCGTACTCGCCGCTGTTACCTGTGGTTCTGTGTTCTGTGTTCACACCTGCGCGGCCGATGGCGTCATTACACGTGCGCATGTTGCATTGCGGAGTTGGCACTTTTGGCGGAAAGGGTCCGTCCAGGGGCAGGAAGTGTCTATTGTCAGAATTAAGTTTAATTCCCAATAATCATTTTTTATTATGATTTAAGTGTTTACATGGACTTTTTTTAAAGCGGAATTCATTTTTATACAGAATTAAAGATCAAAAGGTGAAAAAAGTTTAAAGATTGTCTCAAAATCCAGATTAAAGTCTAACGGAGCCTCAAACAGCGTCTGTGTCGAGTATCATAGCAACCAAAGAGCCAATCAGAATGCTCGGGGAAGGAAGGCACCTGATTGGTCTGTTTTTAATGTTTGTAGCTATTCCACACTATTCCCGACTTTTGGCACAGTTTAGGAGTCACGCCGTGGGGACTTAAAGGCCAGTTGGTGAAGTAGTGCGCTCAAAATTTCCCACAATGCAACTTTAAAAGTCGTGTGCATCGGTGTCTCTAGAGCGAGCAGTACAGAGTGAAGTAAGTGTTTGGTTTATTCACATTTTAAAGTCGAATTAATTTCTTCCTGGATCATGTTTCTCGTTTCTTCTTATTAAAAATAATGCGGGTGCTTCGCATGATGAGATGATCAGAACCACTGCGGGAAAAGTTTGGACGGTGTTTGTGTCCGTGGAGGAACGACAAACTGAGACGACAGAAAAGCCGGGAGCAGATGAAGTGTGTGTTTTCTCCCCAAAGACGTAAATCTGTTGTTGTCTCTGTCCAATCAGAACCTCCCCCCAGACGCTCAGACACATGAAATAAAAACGATTTAACGACTTTTCTGTGGAAACATCAAGTCGGAATTATTATTTGTTTTTTGTTTTTCCCAGAATGCCGAGCTGCGCGGCCTCATGTCGGCGGACGGACACCGAATGGCCACGATCGAGGAGCAGCCCGACCTGGACCAATCGCAGCCCAGCGACCCCGAGCTCGACCAATCGCAGCGCAGCGAGGGGGCGTGGGCCAAACGGTCCTTCGACGATTTGACCGAAAACAAACCCAAGAGCCCGGCCTTCAGGGACCAGACCAGAACTAAACCGGGACTAAACCGGGACTACAGACTCCAGCACAGACAGCTCAGCCCCAAAGAGACACAGTGCTAGACCGGGACTGGGGCTGGACCAGGGTTTAGACCGGGTTTAGACCGGGTTTAGACTAAACTTGGTCTGGATGAATGTTTACTGAGCTAAAGACAATCATTAAAAAACAGCCATATAATTCTGTATATGAATGTGCCGGACTAGACCAGAACTAAACCAGGACTATGCCAGGACTATGCCAGGACTAGTCCAGGACTAGACCAGGACTGGACCAGGACTAGACCAGGACTAAACAATAACAGTAAAATCTTGAATCTGACTCTGGCCAGGACTATACCAGGACTATACCAGGACTGGACCAGGACTAAACCATAAACCAGGACTAAACCAGGACTAAACCAGGACTAAACCAGGACTAAACCAGGACTGAACCTGGACTGAACCTGGACTGGACCAGGTCTCTTTTGCCACATGTAAACCTTGAGTGTGAAGCTTTATCTGTATTTATTATTTAGTATTTGTTATATTTTTGTTGTTTAAATGTTTGGTCGTTTTGTTTTCAAAGTGCCTTAACGTCATAAATGTGTTTTTTGTTTTGTTTTGTTTTTTTGTCTTTGCTTTTACACATAAAGATTTAAAAAACAAAATCAGTTTTTTTTTTTAAACTGTTTTTATTTACATAGAGAAAAATCCCGCACACCGTCTTACTTGCAAATTGTGAGACTTTTGCAAAATCCTGATGAGCTCATTTCAAGAAATCAATTTATTCTCTCAAAATAAAAAATAAAAATAAAAGAGTTTGACTCCAGCTGCGGTTCCGGTTCCGGTCTGATGGGGGCGCTGTTGTGTCGTGCTGAAGCGGAAGTGAACGAAACCCAAACAAATTCACGTGGGGCCACAGAGCGGAGCACGGAGGAACAGACTCGTGGATTTATTTACTTTTTTATTTTTTTATTTTTTTTTACTTTTATTAAACTTTTAAATCTCTAAACTGCAGATTCCCGCGGACATGGACGAAGAGCTCACGGTGAGACGCGGCGCTTTTCTCTTTTTTTTAACGGGTAAACGGCGGGAGTCCGGCGCTACGTGCGGATTTACACTGGGTTTTACGTCACTAAGCCAGACTCCGCTTTCGTTCTTTTACAGTTTAATTTTGAACTGTTGATACTAGAATAAACTTATCATCTAGTTTAAAGATAACTTGATTTCTAATACCATAAACGCATGTGAAATCATTCGGTGCAAGTATATTTAGATGTTGTGTGTATTTTAAGTACATATGTGTCATATTTGTTGCCATGTTCATACAGTTGAATAAAATAAAAGCTAAACCTGTAGATAAGTTATAGCTCATATGTTATTTAGTTTTCTTTTTTCTTTTTTTTTTTAATACTAAGGTCTGGATAGAGATGGTTATTTCCGCTGATTTGCTAAAAGAAAACGAAAAAGTCCAGTCTTTACTTAAATATATAAAAATATTATTGACAGAGAAATTATTTTTACATGAGACACTGCTGCTTTAAATGATGTCCATCCTAATGTTAATGTCATATTGTTTAGTCCTGGATTAGTCCTGGTTTAGTCCTAGTTTAGTCCTGGTTTAGTCCTGGGTTTAGCCTTGGTTTTTGACCTGGTTTAGTCCTAGTTTAGTCCTGGTTTTAGACCTGGTTTAGTCCTGGTTTTAGACCTGGTTTAGTCCTAATTTAGTCCTGGTTTTAGTCCTAGTTTAGTCCTAGTTTAGTACTGGTTTAGTCTTGGTTTAGCCCAAAATGTGAAAACAGGAAAATCCCTCTGTGTAATCCATTTATTTCAACAAAGTAACTGTAATCCAATTACCACTCACTGAAACAGTAACTGTAACTGAATACAGTTACTTATAATTTGTACTCTGATTACTTAACTCCGGTACATGTAATCTGTTACTCCCCAACACTGCCCACGTGTCTCTATTTTTGACCAACCTGATCTAAACCAACAGTAAAAAGAAACATAAACTGTCATTTGTTTCAGTAAAATACAGAAAAGCTGCTTAAAAACGACCAAAACACAAAGAAAATGTGACTAAACTGACTCATAGTTTTTGTCATGATGGTCTCAGCAGAAACGTTTTCCTTAATCACGAACTCGTTTCACAATTTAATTATTACCAACAGGCACAACTGTACAAAAATATGAGGTGTCGCCCTGTATCTGCTCAACCTATATTTGATTAGAATATTATATTATAAACCAAAAGGAGAAATTAAATTTGTCAACTGGGCAAAAGTTTATTTGGTCGAAATGTTTCTTTCTTTTGTCCAGTTTCTTTTGCCGTGGATTCTATCTGAACGACTGAGTGATTTTAAACACATTAGAATATAAAGTTAATTAACTTTGGGGGGAAAAAACGCTCCAAACTCGTGTTGTGAGTAAAATCCTGTGGTTTTTTCTGTGTTTCAGTCGGGATACTCGGAGCCGTGTCCGCGCTGCTCTGAGACGTTCTGGGGAGTCACAGACGATGGACAATTCTTCTGCCAGAACTGCCACAACGTCATCGAGGTGAGCCACAGACGCCCCGGGGCAGACAGGGGCAGACAGGGGCAGACAGGGGCAGACAGGAGCAGACAGGGGCAGACAGACAGACGCATCTCAGTAGTGTTGTCATGATACTACAGTTTGTCTGGCTAAAACGTGGGGAACAAATGACATATTGTGGGAATGAAATAGTAATTTGAGGCCACGATTTAGTATCTTTTTTTTTTTTTTTTTTTTTTTTTTTTGCGCACATCATTCGGCGAGCTCCCTAGTTCTGGTTTTCTAGTCGGCGACCGAAGTAATAAGACAAGTTTCCAATCCACAATAATTAAAATAAATAGAGATGTGCGTGTCTAAAGAGCAATGGGGAAAAACAGACAATAATTATATTTTAAAAAACAAAAAAAAAACAGAAAAACAGTGCATTATAGTGAGGCCCCCAAACTCAAGTTCACCCAGGGCCCGCAAAATGCTGATTCTGCCCCTGCTGATTCTGATCCCACAATGAGAATAAAAACTCTTCCTTTAGACAACAGAATGCGATTTTTCACATTAAATCAAAATACTTTCTTTTCTATTCTAATTTTAATTTACTTAAAATTTTAACTAACATTTCTGTCTGATTAAATCCTTTTAAATGTCGTTTTAAACACTTCAAACTTTCCAGTGTTGATGCTTTGTCCGTATTTAAAAAATGCATAAATGAAAACTGACAGATTTGTTTTCTCAGAGGACGAGAGACGTCGTGGAGGCCGCTGCCCCGGGGATGTCCAGAGTGTCCAGCATCAAGAAGGGCCCCAGAGTCAAGAGAGCAGGTACCAGACCAGGACTAAACCAGGACTAAACCAGGACTAAACCAGGATTAAACCAGGACTAAATCAAGACTAAACCAAGACTAAACCAGAGCAAAACCAGGACTGAACCAGGACTGAACCAGGACTGAACCAGGACTGAACCAGGACTAAACCAGGACTGAACCAGGACTGAACCATCAAGAACTGTTTAATCCAGGAGTGTTAAACTCATTTTGTTCCGGGGTCGTTTCCAACCGACTTTGATCCAAAGTGTCCGGATCAGAAAACTCATGTCATATAAACCCCAAAAATAACAATAAGTTCAAATATTTGTGCAGAGAAACACAAATCTATTACAGAAATCTTTTTGAATTGATGAACTCTTTCTTTTACAAAATATTATAATATTATGAACAACCTGAAACTTTAACAAAAATTTAATTTCAACACAAAGTTTTAACATGAACTTGTATAAACAGGAATAAGTCCATTTTTGTTGTAAAATCCTGCACTCGGCTCCACTTTTCTCATGTTGGACATTTTTCTGATGAGGGTGTCACGGTCAACAGTCAAAACGATCGTCCTTTAAGAGCGTTTGGAAAGAGACAAGTCTTCATTTGTGCTGCTCTGGTGGGAGGGGCCACGTACAGAGACGCTGGAGACGCTGCTGTGATAAACACCACAGAAAATTAACACGATTTTAATAGAAAATATCATTCAAATATTTTAATAGAAAATCAGCAGAGGGCCAGATTAAAGGTCTTGGAGGGCCGGATCTGGCCCCCGGGCCGTATGTTTGACACCCCTGATTTAATCCATAAATGTCTCATTTGTTCTCTTGTGTCTGTGTCATTTGTCTGTTATTTGTGTGTGTTGTGTGTGTGTGTGTGTGTGTGTGTGTGTGTGTGTGTGTGTGTGTGTGTGTGTGTGTGTGTGTGTGTGTGTGTGTGTGTGTGTGTGTGTGTGTGTGTGTGTCTTGTGTGTGTGTGTTGTGTGTGTGTGTGTGTGTGTCTGTGTGTGTGTGTGTGTGTGTGTGTTTGTGTGTGTGTGTGTGTGTGTGTGTGTGTGTGTGTGTGTGTGTGTGTGTGTGTGTGTGTGTGTGTGTGTGTGTGTGTGTGTGTGTGTGTGTGTGTGTCAGAGGGGGGGCGTCAGTGGTTCGTCTGTGAGGGGTTCCAGTTCATTCTGAAGTCTCAGGCTGAAGCTCTGGTGCAGCTCGGAGTCGACCACAAGTTTAAGGTAAAGTTTCTAAAGTCCTGGGTTAATCCTGGTTTAGACCTGGTTTAATCCTGATTTAGTCCTGGTTTTAGTCCTAATTTAGTCCTGGTTTTGCTCTTGTTTAGTCCTGTTTTAGTGCTGGTTTAGCCTTGGTTTAGTCCTGGTTTTGCTCTGGTTTAGTCCTAAATTAGTTCTGGTTTAGTCCTGTTTTAGACCTGGTTTAGTCCTGGTTTTACTCTGGTTTAGTCCTGATTTATTCTTGGTTTAGTCCTGTTTTAGTTCTGTTTTAGACCTGGTTTAGTCCTGTTTTAGTTCTGTTTTAGACCTGGTTTAGTCCTGGTTTTAGTCCTAATTTAGTCCTGGTTTTGCTCTTGTTTAGTCCTGTTTTAGTCCTGGTTTAGTCTTGGTTTAGTCCTGGTTTTGCTCTGGTTTAGTCCTAATTTAGTCCTGGTTTAGTCTTGGTTTAGTCCTGGTTTTGCTCTGGTTTAGTCCTAAATTAGTTCTGGTTTAGTCTTGTTTTAGACCTGGTTTAGACCTGGTTTAGTCCTGGTTTAAACCTGGTTCAGACTTGGTTTAGTCTTGGTTTAGTCCTGGTTTTTGTCCTAATTTAGTCCTGGTTTTGCTCTTGTTTAGTCCTGTTTTAGTCCTGGTTTAGTCTTCATTTAGTCCTTGTTTCATTCCTGGTTCAGTCCTGGTTCAGTCCTGGTTCAGTCCTGGTTTGTTTCTGGTTTCAGGACGAGGTTCTGGTCCGTCTCTGGAGGTTGTATCTGCAGAAGAGTCGTCAGGCGTACACCTACAGGCCCGTGTGCAGCGCCTCCTTCAGGATGGCCTCTGTAATTACACTCACTTTAATGCACATTTATTCTGTTTCATTCACACACGTTTAACACTCAAACCCTGCACATTTACAGTTCTGAGTTCTTCTCTCAAACAGAAAACACTCTGTTCCACCTTGTGATGTCATCATGTGGTGATACAGGAAGTGCTCCACTGTGTTTTTAAACTCCACACACCTTCACTACCTTCACATTTGGATCATTTCAGCCGCTGGAGTCGCCGATTTCTACTGAACTAAACATAAAAACGGGCTGTTCACTTGAAAACTACCACTTCATGACATCACAAGGTGGAACTTTGGAAATGTAGACAGACTAATAATAAAAAAGTTACTCAAACATGTGAATTAAACAAAACGCAACTCCAGCGTAAAGGGGCTGGATTACGGAAAAAGTCATTATCACGATTATTTTGGTCAATATTGAAATCACGATTATTCAAACTATTATTTTTTTAGTTAAACGATGTATTTATTCAGCATTTCTCTCTCAAAAAAACCCCACAAACTTTCAAACTGAAAATAAATTCAGGCTGCAAATATGAACCTTAGAGCAGTGAACATGAATGTATCTAAAATAAACTGTACATCCAGCTGTTCTACAAGCTCTATATAAAAAAAATAAAATAAATATACTTATTTATATCCAAAATATCCCAAAATAAACTAGGACTTTAGAACCGTGTCCTGCTCAAACACGACTGAACGGAACTGAGCCACAGCCCGACGACGTCATCACGCGGCGCTGTTTGTTTACACGTGGCAGCAGAGTGTTTTATGTTTTAGAGGAGAAAATAAGTCCAGCGGCAGAAACATGTGTTAAATAGTGAGACAGATGTGAGTCCTGCTGCAAAACTCTCCTCTGAGTTTATGGAGATGATCAGAACCGTAACTCCACATCACTCACAGAGCACAGGGCTACGGAAGCCGAGAGGGTCACAACAAACGCAAACGCCGCAACAAATACAAATGCAACAACACGACAAAAAGCCACAACACGACAAAAAGCCACAACACACCAAAAAAAACCACAACGGAAATGACCACGGGACTCTATTTTAATGCAAACGCCGCAACAAATACAAACGCCACAACACATCAAAAAGCCACAACACATCAAAAAGCCACAACACATCAAAAAGCCACAACACAAAAAAAAAGCCACAACACATTAAAAAAACAAAGCCACAACACATCAAAAAGCCACAACACATCGCCACAACACACTCAAAAAGCCACAACACATGTGGTCACTTCTGTTGTGGCTTTTTAATGTGTTGCGGCATTTGCGTTTGTGTTGTGGCATTTGCATTCAAATAGAGTCCCGCGGTCATTTCCGTTGTGGCTTTTTTTGGTGTGTTGTGGCTTTTGCGTTTGTGTCGTCGCATTTGTATTTGTTGCGGCGTTTGCGTTTGTTGTGGCCCCTCTCGGCTTCCTTATAGGGCACCACGTGAATCCTCATAAAACTACGGTCGTCGTGCCTCAGTTATCACTTTCGCCGGCACATAATAGTTTCAACTCGATTTTATGAGTTTGGAGGTCGTTTGACACACAAATCGAAATCACGACTTAACTCCAGATCTGTTTTTGAGGAGGGAGCAACATTCGAACATGACCTAAAGCTCACAGGAGTCACTTTTACGTGATATTGGACCTTTTAAGTTAAATTCTTTTTTCTGGTTCTGTTTGTTCCTCTGAGTCAGGCCAGCTCGGACTCAGAGGGCGGTCCGGACTCAGGATCTGGTCTGGACTCGGTGTCAGGTCTGGACTCTGGGTCTGAACTGGACTGCAGGTCCGTAGCGGGATCTCAGATCTACAGCCAGGACTCTGACGGGTCTCAGGTCAGCGCAGTCGGGTCAACGGCCTCTGGCAGGGGTAAGAGCACACGGGAGGGCACCTGACACACACGGGGAGGGCACCTGACGCACGGGGAGGGCACCTGACACACACGGGGAGGCACCTGACGCACGGGGAGGGCACCTGACGCACGGGGAGGGCACCTGACGCACGGGGAGGGCATCTGACACACGGGGAGGGCATCTGACACACACGGGGAGGGACATGTTACGGTGTTTGGAGGAAATGTTGTGCCCCTAACTCTCTGATTGATTCGTTTGGGTTCTGAAGCTCTCTGATTGGTCCGTTTGTGTTCTGAAGCTCTCTGATTGGTCCAATTGTGTTCTGGACTCTCTGATTGGTCCATTTGAGTTCTGGACCTCTCTGTTTGGTCTGTTTGTGTCCTCGAGCTCTCTGATTGGTCCGTATTTATTCTAGAGCTCTCTGATTGGTCGGTTTGTGTTTTCCAGCGCTCTGATTGGTCGGTTTGTATTTTCCAGCGCTCTCTGATTGGTCGGTTTATTTTTTAGAGCTCTCTGATTGGTCCATTTGAGTTCTGGACCTCTCTGATTGCTCCGTTTGTGTTCTAAAGCTCTCTGATTGGTCGGTTTGTATTTTCCAGCGCCCTCTGATTGGTCGGTGGGCTCGTTGGACAGCGAGGCGTTCGTGTCTCAGTCGGGGAGGAGGAGGAGGGGGCAGATGTCCATGAAAAAGACTCTGGCTCTGCTCTACGTGGCTCTGGTCTGGAGTCGACAGCAGCTCACGCTCACCGACCTGCTGAGGTAAAGACACACACACACAAACACACACACACACAAACACACACGAGCGCTCGCCTTTCCACAGCTCTCACTCGGGACAGAACTCTACTTTACATTTTAAAGAGGAGGTGTGTGACTTCTCTGGGGTTTTAATGTCACATATTTAGATCACCTAATTCCTTTTATTGTTTTGAAAATACTATATTCAACCCTTTGCTCCCTGTGCTGAGTAGCTCCCCCTTCAGAGCACTATCACCGTACAATCAGCGTGCGTCCCGATAATAAAAATACTGCACATCACATCAGGTTTGTCAAGTCGCTGTGTACAGTTTTGCATTATTATTTTTATTTTTATAATTATTATTTCAGTTTTTATAATAATTATTATTAGCATTTATTATTATTATTATTATTATTTATTTTTTTTAATGTATTTTTATTGGTTTTATTTATTTATTGCTATTCTTTGATTTTGCTCTTATTTTATTTTATTGGTTTTATTATTTTAAGACTAGTATGATTATTTATTTTATTTTGTATATTTATTTTATTATTGCTGTTATTATTATGTATTTGTGTAGGACTTTGGAAACTGTTTGTGAAATGTGCGACAGAAAAGTGGATTGGATTGGAGAGTTGTCGTGTGGGAGTATGTGGGACGTAGGCTTGTGGGCGGAGCCTCGTACAGACTCGTACTGCCGCGAACCGTAGAGGCCTGTTCATACTTCATAACAAGAAAGTTTGTTTGGGCTCCGACATTTCGTACTTCAAAAGATGTTCTACTGGCGAACTGCCCCGCCCCCTCGCTCTAGCTCCGCCCCCCTCACTCTATACTGAGGGTGTTTCTTTTGTTTTTCTCCAGCCCGACCGCTTTTTTTTGTGTGTGTGACTTCTGCAAACTTGTCACCGAGGTTACACGATTATTACTTTTTTTTTACACCGCTTTTCGTCCGAGCCTAAATTGTTTACGATCTCCATCCGTGATTTTCTTGCCACGTGGCGTCTTTATCGTCATCGAGCGTCGTGTCGTACAGATGTTTGTATTGTCTCAACTCAACTTTTTTTTTTTTTTTTTCCTTGCTCCGCACTGGCGAGGAAACGGATAAACCACGCCCACATAAACAACCAATCAGAGCCAAGATGTGGGACGAAGTTGTGCTCAGTTGAGGCGTCAAGAACAAACCACAAGAACCAACCGGAGCTGGACCAACAAAACGACGACATTTTGATCATCCAGCTCTGGGTGCAAAAACAAAGTTCTTATGAAGTATGAATAGACTTTTAGGAGGGATTGAATAAGGCCTAGAGAGATCACTAAATGATTCAGACATGTATTTATGACTCGAAAACATCTTCAGGCGGGTTTTTGATGAGGAACAACGTTAGAACATGAGAGAAATATCCAGAAAATCACTTTAACAGAACACCTCGTCTTAAAGTTTGTTTCTGTTTCTGGTTTCTCATTTGTTTTTGTTTTTTTTTGCTTTTTCTTTCTGTTTTTCTGTTTTGTTTTTCTTCAGTCTGGTGGAGCAGGGCCTGGTGCCGTACCTCAACGCCTACGAATGTTTCCCCGAAGAAATGAAACTCAACAACAGAGACGGCCTCATCTTCAGAGTCCTGGTCTGAGCCGCGAGAGTCCTGATTTAGTCCTGGTTTAGTCCTGGTTTAGACCTGGTTTAGACCTGCTTTAGTCCCTATTTGGTCCTGCTTTAGTTCTGCTCTAGTACTTGGCGTAGTCCAGCTTTAGATCTGGTTTAGTCCCTGATTTAGTTCTGGTTTACTCTTGGTTTTGTCCTGGTTTAGACCTGGTCTAGTTCCTTGTTTAGACCTGGTTTAGTCCTTGGTTTAGTCCTGGTTTTAGTCCTGGTTTAGACCTGGTTTAGTCCTTGGTTTAGTACTTGGTTTAGTCCTGGTTTAGTCCTTGGTTTAGACCTGGTTTAGACCTGGTTTAGACCTGGTTTAGTCCTTGGTTTAGTCCTGGTTTAGTCCTGGTTTTGACCTGGTTTAGACCTGGTTTAGTCCTGGTTTAGACCTGGTTTAGACCTGGTTTAGTCCTTGGTTTTAGACCTGGTTTAGTCCTGGTTTAGACCTGGTTTAGACCTGGTTTAGACTTGGTTTAGACCTGGTTTAGACCTGGTTTAGTCCTGGTTTAGACCTGGTTTAGTCCTGGTTTAGACCTGGTTTAGACCTGGTTTAGTCCTTGGTTTAGACCTGGTTTAGTCCTGGTTTAGACCTGGTTTAGACCTGGTTTAGACTTGGTTTAGACCTGGTTTAGACCTGGTTTAGTCCTGGTTTAGTCCTGGTTTAGACCTGGTTTAGACCTGGTTTAGACCTTGGTTTAGACCTGTTTAGACCTGGTTTAGACCTGGTTTAGTCCTGGTTTAGACCTGGTTTAGTCCTGGGTTTAGACCTGGTTTAGACCTGGTTTAGACCTGGTTTAGTCCTTGGTTTAGTCCTTGGTTTAGTCCTTGGTTTAGACCTGGTTTAGACCTGGTTTAGACCTGGTTTAGACCTGGTTTAGTCCTTGGTTTAGTCCTTGGTTTAGACCTGGTTTAGTCCTTGGTTTAGACCTGGTTTAGACCTGGTTTAGACCTGGTTTTGACCTGGTTTAGACCTGGTTTAGTCCTGGTTTAGACCTGGTTTAGTCCTGGTTTAGACCTGGTTTAGACCTGGTTTAGTCCTGGTTTAGTCCTTGGTTTAGACCTGGTTTAGACCTGGTTTAGACCTGGTTTACCTGGTTTAGACTGGTTTAGCTGGTTTAGACCTGGTTTAGACCTGGTTTAGACCTGGTTTAGACCTGGTTTAGTCCTTGGTTTAGACCTGGTTTAGACCTGGTTTAGACCTGGTTTAGACCTGGTTTAGTCCTTGGTTTAGACCTGGTTTAGTCCTTGGTTTAGACCTGGTTTAGACCTGGTTTAGACCTGGTTTTGTCCTGATCTCTTTTCAGTCCATCCCGTCTTACTCTGTGATTCACTCCGAGTCCAAAAAACTGGTCAGTTTCCTTCAGCTTCCAGCTTTTCCTCCGATCACCTCCCAGAGTCTCCTGCACCCGCTGAACCTGAGCCGCAGATACATGACGGAGCTCAACCTGCCAGGTACGACCCTCTGACCCTCTGACCCCCTCTGACCCTCCTCTGACCCTCCTCTGACCCTCCTCTGACCCTCCTCTGACCCTCTGACCCTCCTCTGACCCTCCTCTGACCCTCCGACCCTCCAACCCTCCTCTGACCCTCCTCTGCTCCTCCCTCCCTGACCCTCTGACCCTCCTCTGACCCTCCTCTGACCCTCCCTCCCTGACCCTCTGACCCTCTGACCCCTCCTCTGACCCTCCTCTGACCCTCCTCTGACCACCCTCCTCTGACCCTCCTCTGACCCTCTCTGACCCTCTGCTCTGACTCCTCTGACCCTCCTCTGACCCTCCTCTGACCCCCTCCTCTGACCCTCCTCTGACCCCTCTCCCTCTCTCTGACCCTCCTCTGACCCTCTCTGACCCTCCTCTGCTCCTCTGACCCTCTGACTCTGACCCTCCTCTGACCCTCTGATCCTCCTCTGACCCTCCTCTGACCCTCTGACCCCCTCTGACCCCCTCTGACCCCCTGCTCCTCTGACCCTCCCTCCGACCCTCCTCTGACCCTCCTCTGACCCTCTGACCTTCTCCTCTGACCCTCTGACCTTCTCCTCGTCTGTCGTTCTTCTTCTTCAGATGAAATGTCCAAGTGGGTGGAGTCGGTTCTGGACCAGGCCGACCTCATGACCTCCAGCTGTTTGACCTTTGACCCCAGTCGTCGTCCTAAGCCCCGCCTTCCTCATTACGAGCTGCTGGCCGCCGCCGCCATCGTCGTCGCCATGAAGCTCCTGTTCGGACTCGACGACAAAACCGAGTGGTACTTTTACTTTGGTTTAGTCCTGGTTCAGTTCTGGTTTAGACCTGGTTTAGACCTGGTTTAGTCCTGGTTTAGTCCTGGTTTAGTCCTGGTTTAGACCTGGTTTAGTCCTGGTTTAGTCCTGGTTTAGTCCTGGTTTAGACCTGGTTTAGTCTTAGTTTAGTCCTGGTTTAGTCCTGGTTTAGACCTGGTTTAGACCTGGTTTAGTCCTGGTTTAGTCTTAGTTTAGTCCTGGTTTAGTTCTGGTTTAGTCCTGGTTCAGTCCTGGTTTAGTCTTAGTTTAGTCCTGGTTTAGTTCTGGTTTAGACCTGGTTTAGTCTTAGTTTAGTCCTGGTTTAGTCTTAGTTTAGTCCTGGTTTAGTCCTGGTTCAGTCCTGGTTTAGTCTTAGTTTAGTCCTGGTTTAGTTCTGGTTTAGTCCTGGTTTAGTCCTGGTTTAGACCTGGTTTAGACCTGGTTTAGTTCTGGTTTAGTCCTGGTTTAGACCTGGTTTAGTCCTGGTTTAGTCCTAGTTTAGTCCTGGTTTAATCCTGGTTTAGTTCTGGTTTAGTCCCGGTTTAATCCTGGTTTAGTTCTGGTTTAGTCCTGGTTTAGTTCTGGTTTAGTCCTGGTTTAGTTCTGGTTTAGTCCTGGTTTAGTCCTGGTTTAGTCCTGGTTTAGTCCTGGTTTAGTCCTGGTTTAGTCCTGGTTTAGTTCTGGTTTAGTTCTGGTTTAGTCCCTTTTTAATCCTGGTTTAGTTCTGGTTTAGTCCTGGTTTAGACCTGGTTTAGTCCTGGTTTAGTCCTGGTTTAGTCCTGGTTTAGTCCTGGTTCAGTCCTGGTTTAGTCTTAGTTTAGTCCTGGTTTAGTTCTGGTTTAATCCTCTTGTATAATCTTCTCTTTGTTTCAGGGAGTTGTCTTCTGAAGCCTCCTCAGATGAATCAGGTCTGATTTATATATTTTTTTAAATATTTATACCAAACATTTTTTTAAAATTTTATATTTAAATGTATATGAAATGTTTCAGGAGACGTGTTCAGTGTGAGGAGGTGGTATCGTCTGCTGCAGGCGGCTCTGCTCCGGAGCCACAGGAGGAGACTCCACCTCAAAGCCCAGTCAGTCCTGATTCAGTCCTGATTCAGTCCTGATTCAGTCCTCATGTAGTCCTGCTTTATAGTCCTGGTTTAGTTCTGATTCAGTCCTGTTTTAGTCCTGTTTTAGTCCTGGTTTAGTCCTGATTCAGTCCTGTTTTAGTCCTGGTTTAGTCCTGGCTTAGTCCTGATTCAGTCCTTGTTTAGTCCTGATTCAGTCCTTGTTTAGTCCTGGTTTAGTCCTGGTTTAGTCCTGATTCAGTCCTTGTTTAGTCCCGGTTTAGTCCTGGTTTAGTCCTGGTTCACTTTTGTCACTCTGACTTAATCTTTTCTAATTGTTTTGTTCACAGGAAGCAGTGGGTCCCAAAGAATCCGTTTTATTTCACTCATAAAGAAAAGATCGTGGCTCTGAAACGCAGACGTGAGTTTAGAAACACTGATCACTAATCAATACTAAAAAGACCTGGTTTAGACCTTGGTTTAATCCTGCTTTTTAGTCCTGTTTTAGTCCTGTTTTAGTCCAGGACGAGCGAGTCTCACGCTCTGCTCTCATTGGTCGTTTCAGGAGTGTCCGTGCAGCTCACTTCCTGTTTCAAACGCCTCTCGTCCGATCGTGACAGCGACACCCACAGGTGAGAACGAGACACTGACACATTATTTTATTATTTATCTGACACATTATTTTATTATTTATCTGACTTATTATTTTATTATTTATCTGACTTTTTTTTTTTATCTAACACATATTATTTTTTTATCTCACATATATATATATTTTTTTATCTCACATATATATATTTTTTTTTATCTCACATATATATATATATATATATTTTTTTATCTCACATATATTATTTTTTATTTCACATATATATATTTTTTTATCTCACGTATATTATTTTTTATTACATATATTATTTTTTTATCTCACATATATATATATTTTTTTATATTTTCACATATATTATTATTTTTTTTATCTCACATATATATATATATATTTATTATCTTTTATCTCATATATTATTTTTTAAAAATCTCACATATATATATATTTTTTTATCTCACATATATATATATTTTTTTCTCACATATACTATTTTTTATTTCACATATATTTATTTTTTTTTTATCTCACATATATTATTTTTTATCTTACTTATATATATTATTTTTTTTATCTCACATATATAATTTTTTTATCTCACATATATTTTTTTTTATCTCACATATATAGTTTTTTTTATCTCACATATATATATATATATATTTTTTTTTTTCTCACATATACTATTTTTTATTTCACATATATATATTTTTTTGATCTCACATATATTATTTTTTATCTTACATATATTATTTTTTTATCTCACATATATATTTTTTTTAATCTCACATATATATTTTTTATTTCACATATATATATATATATATTTTTTTTGATCTCACATATATTATTTTTTATCTTACATATATTATTTTTTTTATCTCACATACATTATTTTTTTATCTCACATATTTTTTTATTTATTTAAAATCAGGTTTGCGTCTCTTCAGGCTCCAGACTGAACGTGGATTTATTCTGTAAAAAACACACAGGGACATAAAACCCCCGGAGACTTTTGTTGTTGTTGTTGTTACTTTTGTTGCGTTTGTTTTGTTTTTCAGTGCGGCTCAGAGGGGCGGGGCCTGCACCTCTCACTTCCTGTGGGGGCGGGGTCTTGATGCGGATGGGCGGAGCATGCGTCACATGACCCTGAAGGGCGGGGCCAGGATCTCAGCGGCCAGTCAGCTTTCAGACGAGAGCTACTGGCACGCCCCCTTCACGGACTGTCGGTAAGTCCTGGTTTAGACCTGGTTTAGACCTGGTTTAGACCTGCTTTAAACCTGCTTTAGTCCGAGTCTTAATTCCGTTCTGGTCTCTGGTTTAACCCTGGTGCAAAACTAGTCCAGTCCCAGTCTAACCTTGGTCTAACCCTGTTTCTGGTTCCTTGTCTGGACTCTCTTCTAACCCTGGTCCGGTCTCTAGTCTCTGGTCTCTGGCCTTTGGTCTGTGGTCTGGTCTGTGGTCTCTGGTCTGTGGTCTTTGGTCTGGTCTTTGGTCTAACCCCGGTCTCTGGTCTCTGTCCCAGGAGGCACCTGTGGTCTCTCCGGGCCGACGTTCCTCGGATGTTCCTCTGGCTCCTCGACCTTTTCTGCTTCGTGCTCCAGCTGAAGTGGGACGTTTTGTTTCAGGCCGTGTCGACGTTGGAGCGAATCCTTTTCAAAAGCCAAAACCCACGGAGCCGGAAAAATCTCAAACGACGACAGAAAAACACAGAAACGCGGGAAAGCCCTGAAAAACCAAAAAGCCCCGAAACACGAAAAACCCCGGAAAGACGGAAAAATCCCACACGACTGAAAAGCCCCGAAACACCGACAAAGAGACTCTTGAGACGCTGCAGGGCCGAGCGTGAAGAGGGAACGCTCTGAATATTCCACGGATACACGGACTTTTCAAACTTTTCTGGGAATAAAGAATGTAAAGATTTTTAATTTTATTTATTTTTTTAATTTACGGTCGTACAAATGAATAATAATGTTTATGACGGCGCAAAAGTTTATTGTTTTATGATCGAACAAAATAAACCTCAATGACAATGAAAAAAATGTTAAGGATTTTTAAATTTTCTTACTAACTACTTACGAACTAATAATGATGATAAAGACGGCACAAAATTTTATTGTTTCTGATCATATCAAAATAAAAATTCATGTTAAAATGTAAAATAAAATCATGTTTTTAGTTCACGGTCGTGTTTTATTTGTGAGGACTGTGGATCTTCGAGGTATTTCCGTAAGATTTTATTTTTCTGTTGTTTTTTGAAGTTAGTAGAAGCTTTGATATGTTCGTCTAAACTCTTCCATAAATCTGCTCCACGTCTGTAACAGATTTTACTTTTGAAAGTTGTTCCAGAGAATTGTTTTTTAGAATTCATTTGACGCTCAGGTTGTGTTTGGATTCTGGGAGCTACAGATGAACACAGCTGCAAGGAAAACTATGTGGGATGACTTGGATTTCTGCATAAGTTGGGCATGAGGCTTTGACGTTGATGTCCTCCACGGTGTCCTTCCATAAACTCCATTATTGTTTTTTTTATTCTAGATCTGTCAACAAAAATGTGTGTTTGCAAGTCTTTATCTGAAACTCCTGGATTCCTCCTCACCTCATTGAACGTTCTGCTCTGTGCTCTTGCTGTCGACTTTACAGGACGACCGCGCCACAGGGAGCAGCAGCAGTGTTAGACTTTCTCTATTTGTAGACGGTCTGCGTTACTGTAGACCCGTCAACGCCTCAGACCCGTGAACATCGAGACTTTCAGAAACACTTTTGTGTCCCTTTCCAGCTTCTTCTTGAGAACAACTTTCTCAAAAGTCGTGTGAGTTTTTCTAGGGCAGCGCAGCTTTAACCAACACCTGCAAACTCATCACATTCACTGGACTCCAGGTCGGCGGAGCCCGGGCTCCCAGCAGCTCTTGGAGAAGTCATTAGACTAGAGCACAGGTGTCAAACATACAGCCCGGGGGCCAGATCCGGCCCTCCAAGACCTTTAATGTGGCCCTCGGCTGATTTTCTACTAAAATATTTTAATTATATTTCTTATTAAAATAATTTGTAATTGGTAATTTTCTGTGGTGTTTATCACAGCAGCGTCTCCAGCGTCTCTGTACGTGGCCCCTCCCACCAGAGCAGCACAAATGAAGACTTGTCTCTTTCCAAACGCTCTTAAAGGACGATCGTTTTGACTGTTGACCGTGACACCCTCATCAGAAAAATGTCCAACATGAGAAAAGTGGAGCCGAGTGCAGGATTTTACAACAAAAATGGACTTATTCCTGTTTACAGACAAGTTCATGTTAAAACTTTGTGTTGAAATTTTATTTTTCGTAAAGTTTCAGGTTGTTCATAATATTATAATATTTTGTAAAAAAAAAAAAGTTCATCAATTAAAAAAGATTTCTGTAATAGATTTGTGTTTCTCTGCACAAATATTTGAACTTATTGTTATTTTTGGGGTTTATATGACATGAGTTTTCTGATCCAGACACTTTGGATCAAAGTCGGTTGGATTCGGCCCCCGGACCAAAATGAGTTTGACTCTCCTGGACTAGAGGATCAAGTGCTTTTTCCACCCTGCACTGTGAGCTTTTACGTGTTGTATTCAATGAAAAATTTAAAACATAATTTTTGTGCAGTATTAGTTAAAGCAGAATGTGTTTGTCAATTTTTGTGACATGAAGATCAGGAGACATTTTATCCCCAATTTATGCAGAAATAAAGTAATCCCAAAGGGTTCATACTTTTTCTTGTAATTGTAACAAAGGACCAAACATTTTCAATGAAATATGAATATATATTAATAATTACAATTTTGAAATAGCTCATTGTCATTAAAATAAGACTCTAAAGCTCACGCTGGTGATGATTAAAACTAGATCATTTATAATTAAGTTTATAAATCCTTTAAATCATAACTGAACAGATATTTTAGTTTAAATAAGACAGAAAATTAACGATTGAACGGTTTTGTTTAAACTCCCTCTGGTGGTCAAACTGATAGAATGACAAGTGCGTTTATGGTTTTGTGCAGTTCATGATTTTAACCACTTGAGGCGCCAAAAACAACTTTCATCACAAATCAGTCACGTTTTACCAAATCTTAACATTTTCAACTGTAAAACTCTAAAAATGTAGATCAGTTGTTCAAAAATAATTAAATAACAAATTAAAATAATGAAATAACTCAGTTTATCATGACGCTCACAGTCAGAATCTCTGTTTTAAAGGTATTTTTGAGCTTTAAAACCACCTGCAATTGAGTAAATGTAAAGTTGAGCTGTTTAATGCCACACCGCGGAACATTCCAGACAGAGCAGTGACTTTTATGTATCGATACTAGGTTTAGGATCTAATTTCCGATACTTTCGACAGCCCTAATCTCCAGTGCAGCAATAAACGAAGAAAAAAAAACGTGAATGAAAAGCGTCCAAACGTTTGACGGGTCAGGAACGAGATCACACGTTTTCAAAGATTCTTTTTGGAGTTTTATGTTCTTCTGGAGTTTGGACGTTAGATTAAAGCTGCACTGTCACTTTTGTGGTGTAGGATCTGGCCGTGTGCTTGGTGACATCAAACTGAAAAAATGTTTTAGACCTTTTAAAAACACGGATTCTTACTGTAAGCAGGGACGCCTCTCCACAGAACTGACCACTGCAAACACTCGCTGGTCCCAATAAATACTGCTTTTCCCTAAATCTTTCACAGTAACAGATAATAAAGTGTCATTAACTCAGAAAAGTTAGTTATGTTGAAGTTGAAATCTGGAGCTTTTATTTTAAAGAAACTGCAGTGAAACGCCTCCTGCTGGTTTAAAAACGACATGACACTCACACTGGAATGAAAAAGTGAAGCCGTATAAAAACATCTGAGAACTGTTCAGGGTTGAATCTTGTACTTTGAGTTTTTTTTACACAAACAAAAGTGAAACAGAAAAGTGGAGTCATGAGTTTTTTATTGTTCTTTTGAACAGAACACAAATAAATATTGATCCCATGAACGTAAACAAGTGAAGTCTGAATCATATACAGCCAAAAGACGAACGGAACTGGACCGGGACCAGGACCGGACTCTGGACTGAGGAGGAGCCGGTCTGGGCCGGGTCCAAACTGTGTCTGGTCTAAACCTGGACTAAACCAGGGGCTATTCTTTCTTCTGAGGGAAAGCGGCCGTCACCAGCTCGTACACCACGTAACCCGCACCTGCAGAGAAAAAAACAAAAAACAACCAAAAAAAACTGTTTAAACAGACGAACCGAGACTAAACATCTGCATCCGACCAAAGCGTTCAGCCTAAAACTCTGAACTCTGTTAACGTTTCTACAAATAAACTCAGTGTCCGAGCTCAGAGCTGCATCAGAGCGTTGTGACGGCGCCCCCTGGAGTTTAACAGAGTCACTCACCCATCACTGTGAGCACCATCGTGGTCCTGTAGAGCAGAGAGTCGGAGCTGCCGCCCTTTAAATGCACCGGCATCCCGTTGTCCTCCTGAAACAAAATACACGTGAGTAAAAAAGTGCAGACGCGAGTAAAAAGTGGCCACAGGAGCTCACACATCACAGTATTTTAGAACAACAAGACACCGATTTATAAAACTGGGCATATAAACTGTAAATAAGCAGAAGACGAGTCGACAGCTGCAGCTGCTCTGGTTTAAACTTTTACACACACGAGATTTTACAGATTCCTGAACTCAAAAACATCACAAACATAAAACTGAACATCGTAAAACCAGAGCAGGTCCTCGGTTTAGTTCTGAAACTCAAACTCTCCTCAGGCTTTACTCTGGTTTAAAATCAGACGAAGACGGAAAAGAAAATGTAAATGATTAACACAAAGAAACACCAGCGGAATTTGAATAAAAACTCTTCAGGTTTTTGTGTTGAGCCAAAATAAAAACCTGCCGTGTGTTGCTCAAAACTCAGCATCTTCTTTTCCTTCAAGTGAAATGAAGTCAGATTTTCTTTTCTCGATGCTTAAAATATAAACTAGAGACGGGCATTTGATGAAATTGTCTTAATCGATCGTCGGAAGAATTAATGATCAATTATCGATTAATCATCAATGTTTTTATATTAAAATGATCATCATTATTATTACTATCTGCACTAATCTGCATCAATAAATTCAACTTTACGACATATAAACATAACGACTCTAGATCCACATCAGCTGTTTGACATTATAATGTGTTTAATTCAGTTTTGTTCAAATCTCACAGAAACAAAACTTAAAACCACATCACTAATTTACATAAACTAAGTGAAGATAAAACTCCAGCTCTTGTGTCGCTGATGTGGTTCAACTTGTGTTGGATTAAAAGACATGACTCAGGTGAATACAGGTCAGTGTGACCAGATTTGTGTTTGTCAAAACCAGGACAGCGTACGGGGGGAGGGGGGCGGGGCCTCGTCATCCACATTGAGCGACTCTCACCTGGAAAAACTTTTTCCCACTGGACACAGAAACATATGTGCTGCTTTATCCACTGTGCACATGGACTCACACTTGTCCCAACGCAACGGAAAGTGTGGAATTTCTTCTACAAATCCTGGTTAAATCCACATTTGTGCTTCGGTTCGTTACAGACTGACCCACTGTTTGTGTCTCGCTCCTTCTGATGCAGAGACACATGTACACACCTGTTTGGTCACGACACACACACATACATTCAGTTTGTCCATTAAAATGAACGGAATCGATGAAATTCTTAATGATCGATTAATCGATTAATCATGCCCATCTCTAGTATAAACGCAGCTTTATTTCACGCTTTTACTTTGGCATTTAAACTGATAAACGATGCACGTGCAGCGAGGACGAGGACGTGGAGGTGGACGTGCGTCAGACGGAGCCGCTGGAATGTGAGAGCTTCGTTTCCACACAGTGTCAGGTTCATAAAGATAGAACTCATGTGACCCGAGCGTCTAAGATTAGTTTAATGTACAGACGCTGTGAGCTCCTGGAGATTAGAAGCTCATCTTTTAAACAAGGTTTTATATTATTACACTAAACTGACTCTTGTGAGATTTAAATGATGTTAGAAAATCGTTTTCTCGTCACAAACAGAACTGGACTTGAGTTTTGTTTCATTCGCACGTGTTTAAAAACTGAAACGCTGCAGATTTAGACAAGAATTCTTCTCAGAAAACACCGTTCCACCTTCCAACGTGAAAGTAAAACAATATTCATGTGCAAAAATAAAAGCAACAAATTAAGATTCTAGAGGATTAAGAGAGTAAAGCAGTTTAGTTTATTTTTTATTTATTTTATTTTTTTACCTGTTCAGCAAAAAATAAAATTCAGCCCAGAGGAAAATTTTACTAGAACAAATTGTCTCCAAAAGCAAAATGAGACAGTCCAAGTTTTCTGACAAATAATGAATTTTTTTTTTGTTTTTTCGTGTTATTTTGAAAAACAAATGAACAAATGATAGACAGATTGAAATAAATAATTATTTTCAATCTATTCACAACTTCTCCTGTAAAAAAGCCATTTCAATAACCAAGTCATAAAATATTTCACACACAGGTGGACGTCTCTTCTGCAAAATCATTTATAGACGCCTCTTTCATTTAGTTTCCTTTATTAGGTTTGATCTACTGTAATTTATATTATTTTATGTTTCCATTCTTGATTTTTCCACTATGTCATGAATGATTGTACGACGGAGTATAAGGGTCAGATAAAAAATAAAAACCATGCTGGCGCTACGAGAATAAAGTCGTAACATTTCGACATTAAAGTCGTAATATTATGAGAATAAAGTCGAAGTCAGAAAAAGTCTTAATTTTATGAGAATAAAGTCGTAGTCAAAATAAAGTGGTAATATTAGGAGAACATCGGCGGCTCGTGGAGAATTTGGAGCATTTTGTAAAGGAGAAGAATCCGTGTATCATTCGTTCATTCGACTGAACAAGGACTGAATCAGGAATAAACCAGGTCCGGAACCAAACCAGAAAGACCAGGATTGAGACCGGGACCAGACCAGGACTGAAAATGGTTTAGTCCTGGTTTAGTCCTGGTTTAAGTCACAGAAATGGGAAATGGCGTTTCTGTGACTTTAAAATGCGATGCAGGGACTATTGTGCTGCACATGACTGAACCGGGACTGAACCGGGACTGAACCGTTTTCAGTCCTGGTCTGTTCCCGGTCTCAATCCTGGTCTTAGTTCTTGTCTGATCCTGGTTTCAGTCTTGGTTCTGGACTCAGTCCTTGTCTAAGTCCTGGTCTCAGTCCCGGTCTGGTCTCGGACCTCGTTTAGTCCTGGTTCAGTCCTGGTTCAGTCCTGGTTCAGTCCTGGTTCAGTCCTGGTTCAGTCCTGGTTCAGTCCGGAGGCGCAAATAATGAAGAAAATTGTTGTTCGTTTTCTTATTTTTGGTTTTATATTGAAAAACAAAGTAGTTCTTCTGACGCATTTTTCACTTTGACTTTGATTTTATTACGACTTTATTCTCATAATATAACAACTTTATTTTAACTTCAACTTTATTCTCGTAAAATTACTTCGACTTTATTCTCATAATATTACGACTTTAATGTTGAAATGTTACGACTTTAATGTCATAGCGCCAGCATGTTTTTTATCTGACCCTTATACTCCGTTGTATGATTGTGAGTGTCTGCGTTATGTGTTTATACTGTAAATGTTGTGTAAATGTGTCATAAATAAATAAGTTTAGGCCCAAAAGTCGCAGTTAGCCCTAAAACCAAATGACATTTCAAGGTGGAACGGAGCATTTTGAGGTCTGGGGATGAAAACAGAATAATTCAGGATCGCACAAACACGTGTACGTGAAAAAAACACATCTGTGGTTTGTTTTTGAAGAGGTAAAAATGAGTTCGCGTTAATAAAACTGTTGGTGGTTTGACTCTGGGGTCATCGTCTCACAGTCACGTCCTCTGATGCAATAATCTCACTGACATGTTTTATTTCAACACGACAACGAAGCAATGGAACAATTTTAAAAGCATAAACTCATCACAGACCAGATACGTGTGATTTTTTTTTTACCTGGAAGAGTTTCTGTTTGTTCGGGACCGGGTTTCCTCGCCGCGCCGCGCTGCTGCTGATGCTCCGCCGAGCCACCGCCTGGAGCGCCTGAAAACACACAAAAACAGCACATTTACAGCGACATTCTGGACTAAACTCACCCGGACCAGGTCACGTCCTCCACACAAACGTCCCGAAAGGAATAAGAGTTAAAAACGAGAGGACGGAAGCGGCGTTAGCTCCCATGCTAAGCTAAATGCTAAGTGGCGGCTTTGGCTCTGACCCCGGTTCTAACTTTAGCTCATTTAAACCACATTTCCGGTGAGACTCGTTCAAAACGTTAAACTCACGGTGTGGCGCGTGTCTCCCGGTGTGATCGAAACGTGTTAAAAGTGAAATAAAAACAGAAACTCACCTGTACGTGTCTGAACATCGCGAACTGTCCTCAAAAGACTTCTGCACAAGGACACCGGAGAACTACACTTCCGCTTCAAAGATTAAAAACTACATTTCCGCTGTAAATGGACTACACTTCCGCTTAAAAAAAAAGTACACTTCCGCTTCACAAAACTACGACGGAGTATAAGGGTCAGATAAAAAAAAAAAACATGCTGGCGCTACGAGAATAAAATCGTAACATTTTGACATTAAAGTCGTAATATTATGAGAATAAAGTCGAAGCCATAAAAAGCCGTAATTTTACGAGAATAAAGTCGTAAACTTACAAGAATAAAGTAGTAATTTTATGAGAATAAAGTCGAAGTTAAAATAAAGTCATAATATTAGGAGAATCATCGGCTGCTCGGAAAGTCTGAACGAGTGGAGAATGGAGAATTTGGAGCATTTTGTAAAGGAGAAGAATCCGTGTATCATTCATTCATTCGACTGAACAAGGACTGAATCAGGACTGAACCAGGACTAAAATAGGACTAAAATAGGGCTGAACCAAAACTAAACCATTATTAAAGTAGAACTAAATCAGGACCAGACCAAGACTAAACCAGGACTAAACTCGAGACTAAATCAGGACTAAACCAGTACTAAACCAAGACTAAACCAGGACTGAACCAGGACTAAACCAGGACTGAACCAGGACTGAACCAGGACTTAACCAGACTAAACCGGAAACTTAACCAAGACTAAACCAAGACTAAATCAGGACTAAACCAGTACTAAACCAGACTAAACCAGGACTGAACCAGGACTAAACCAGGACTTAACCAGGACTAAACCAGGACTAAACCAGAACTTAACCAAGACTAACCACGACTAAACCAGGACTAAACCATGAGGGTGGCCAAATTTGTCTGTTAGTTTAAAAATAAAATAATATAAATTTGATTGTTGGACAGTTATTATTTCCACACAAAAAAAACTTATATTGTACACACATTTAAAGCTACAGTGTGTAACTTTCTGGAGGTGGCATCTCATGATTCTATGGAAGAAGAAAGTTAAAGCCAGACTTCGGAACATTCTCCATGAACATAGACACGTTTTGTACCAGACTGTGTAAGATTATCGTTAAAAGAAAAGTCATTTCCCTGGAAACAAAATGAAAACGAGACACAGGATTCTGACATATTTGACACTTTTAATATTTTCTTGTATTTTTGGTTGAATTCCACGTTTACATTTCAACACGACGTCATATCAAAACAACAATATTCACACACGTTTGTCACATGCAGCAGGTCCGTAAAACGTCACAGGTTTTTACAGCGGCGGAACGTGAAGCAAAAATAATAAAGTTCTGTTCAAAAGTAACAGTTTTAGATTTCTGTTCTTTTACTGAAAGATGAACTTCAGCTTCAGCCGGTCTCAAACTAAAATAAGAATACTTTTACTTTTCAGTCGACAATAGGACTGAACCAGGTTTAAACTAAGACTAAACCAGGTCTAAATTAGGACTAGACTTGGACTAAACCAGGTCTAGACTCGGACTAAACCAAGACTAGAAAACTATAATAAAAATACTTTTACTTTTCAGTCTATAATAGGACTGAACCAGGTCTAAATTAGATCTAGAACTAGGTCTAAACCAGGTCTAAACTAGTACTAAACCAAGACTAGACTAGGACTAAACCAGGTCTAGAAAACTATAATGAAAATACTTTCACTTTTGAGTCTACAATAGAACTGAACCAGGTCTAAACTAGGACTAAACCAGCTCTAGACTTGGACTAAACCAGGGCTAGGTTTGGACTAAATCAGGACTTATTTAGATCTAGAACTAGACTAAACTAGGTTTAAACTAGGACTTAACAGGACTAGTTTGGGACTAAAACAGGTCTAAATTAGATCTAGAACTACTAGACCAAACCAGGTCTCAACTAGGTCTAAACCAGGTCTAAACTAGGACTAAACCAGGGCTAGACTCAGACTGAACCAGGGCTAGGTTTGGACTAATTCAGGACTAAATTAGATCTAGAACAAGACTAAACCAGGTCTAAACTAGGGCTAAACCAGGGCTAGACTTGGACTAAACCAGGTCTAAACCAGGTCTAGACTCAGTGGTGGGCCGTCAGGGCCAGCAAGGCCTTCTCTGCTGGCCTAAACATGCTCAAGAAAAGTAAATTTATGTTATTTTATTTTCATAAATATGTAAACAAAATGATTCTCTATTCTCTGTATTCTTTACGTCATATTATTTCCACTTAGTCGAGTGGCTTCCAATAGTGTTTTTTATGGTAGAGTTTTTAACCAATTATATTTCAGCTAGCTTGTGTTGTCAAGTAAATTAAATTTGCTTGAGACCTTCAGAATAAACAGAGCAGGCCCCTGTGCACTGTAAGTGAACGGGCACAGTCAGGTTGCAATAGCCAATCAGATCTCGATTCTGCGTACCAAGGCTAGCTAGAAGGTCTTACGCTGAACTCGACCCGTGTGCGCGTTCGGTGATTGGATTAGCACTTGCTAGGGCCTGACAAGCGGCAATCTGGAGAATTGAAATAAACACGGAAATTCAAGAGCCAGCTGTATTTTTAACCCATAATGGCCGAAGGAGAAGACATTGATCTGGTTGCAGATCTACTTTCCACGCCATTTTCAAGACGGCCCTTTCAGGAAAAGTTGGATATCGTAAGAAGAGGTCGCTTAACCCCTGCGCTAGCTAGCACACTACCAACGTCTCCACACCAGCATTCTGGACAACATTCTTTCCCAGACACGGACTCGATTTCAGGACCACGAAAGGCTGATGTTTCTCTCCCTTCTCGACCCTCAGCACTTTCAGATATACAGGAAAAAATTTCCACAAAACAGCCTTCTCCAGCTTAACACAGAGCCACGGATCATTATTTGATCTTCCCCGACTTAAAACAGAACTGACTGTAATGTATGCCATGGTTGATTTTGAAGGGAGAAGTCCAGCTGATCTTCATGATTTTCTTCGGAGCAAAAATCTGAGTGAGAGTTTGGGACAACTTTACGCACTGGCCTGTTTGGCTGTTACTATCCCTGTATGCAGTGGATACAGGGATCTGTCGAGCGGTCATTTTCAACGTTAAAGCGTATTAAAACTTATGCCAGAAACACGACCGGACAGAAACGGCTTTCAGCATTAGCCTCCATGTCCATAGAAAAGGACTTACTGATGGACCTAAAACGCGCCGATAAACTGTACAACAGAGCCACTGAAGTGTTCTTGAGAAAAGAAAGGAGGCTCGACTTTATTTTCAAATAAGCAGACGCTGTTGAGAACTATGTTGGTGAGTAAATGCATTTTATTTTCAATTTCTTCTTGTCATTGCAATATTTTCAGTTATTTGCTGTTGTATAGCCTATTCTCAAAAATGCAAACGATCTCTTAACTTTATTTTCAAAGAATAGTTTGTTTTGTTATTGTCTGGTTGGTGTCTTATATGAAACGGCGACATTGCGCAATTTATTAGACAGACTTGTTTAAGATCACACAGCGTAATTTTGGTGGCATTTTGTTTAGTATTTTTAAATCACCTTTTTATTTTTGACAATATCTGTGAACTTAGTTTCCTAATCTTAATTGTGAATGCATACTTGATGGTTTTAAATGCTCCTGAAATAAAGTGCTGCTTGACTAGCCTATATTGAGGTGAAGTTAATGTATGGGGCGTCACTGAAGGCCTAAGGTTGAAATGCACGGCCCGCCACTGCTTTCTTAATGAAAATACTTTTTGAAAGTCGACAATAGGACTGAACCAGGTCTAAACTAGGACTAAACCAGGTCTAAATTAGATCTAGAACTAAACTAAACCAGGTCTAAACTAGGACTAAACCAAGACTAAAAAACTATAATGAAAATACTTTTACTTTTCAGTCCTGTTCAGAAACATAAGTTTAGTATTATCGTTTTCAAGTCCTGGTTTAGTCCTAGTTTAGACCTGATTTAGTCGTATTGTAGACTTCCTTTAGTCTAGTTAATTTAGTCCTGGTTTAGTCCAAGTCTAGCCCTGGTTTAGTCCTAGTTCTGGATCTAATTTAGACCTGTTTAAGTCCAAGTCAAGTCCCGTTTAGTTCTAGTTTAGACCTGGTTTAGTCCTATTGTAGACCTGCTTTAGTCTACTTACTTTAGTTCTGTTTTAGTCCAAACCTAGTCCCAGCTTAGTCCAAGTCTAGACCTGGTTTAGTCTCGTTCTAGATCTAATTTAAACCTGTTTTAGTCCAAGTCTAGTCCGGTTTAGTTCTAGTTTCGACCTGGTTCAATCCTTTTGTAGACTCGTTTTAGACTAGTTATAGTCTTAATTCAGACCCGGTTTAGTCCGAGTCTAGACCCGATGGGTTTTAAGCAAATAAAATTAAAAATAAGAAAATAAAAACGGGTTCAAGTCTTTATCAAAATTAATACTTTTGAAACTTTATAAAACCTCAAAACGTGTCCAGAATACTTTTACTTTTGCCTCTTTCAGTCCATGTTTAAACAAATATTTTAATACTTTTACTTGAGTAGATTTTGAGTTTATTTTGCTGCTTAAATGGAGCCGTTCTTGTTCCACCGCTGCGAGTTTGAGCGTTGATGCTGCATTTACACAAAAAAAAAAAAATAAAAAACAAAACAAAAAAAAAGCACATTTTCTAAAGTAAAATCGCCCTGAGGAGGAGGAGGCGCGTGCAAAAACTGGCGAAGCTTAAACGTTTCCAAATGGACTCGAAGCGCGAAACGACATTTAAAAAGCTCAAGTGAAAGTCAGTGCATTTGTTAAAGCGTCAGTGTTTTGTGCAATAATAAAAAAAATAATAAAATAAAATAAAAAATAGGCACAAAATCCAGCCATTAAAAAAAAAAAAAAAAAAAACAGCTCTGGACAATTGAATTTCTCTCATGCACCAGAAAAACAAAACAGTTTATTTACAAAAAACTTTTCCTTATTCCAGTTTCTCTTGAAGTGCGCATGATCAAGAAGAAAAAACAAATTAAAAACTGAAATAAAAATTTAAATAAGCCAAAAACAAAAACAAAAAAACAAAAAAATCGTCAAATTGGGGCAAAAAAATCTTAAATCCTTGTAACTTTTTTATCTCAGGGTCAGTTTTTTTTAAGCTTTTCTCCGTGGAAATGTTATTCCTTTGTCTGGAAAGTTCCACAATATGACTTTAAACCTTTCTGTCGTCACGGAGACCAAACCGGACCAAGTTCCAGGTCAGATCTGCGGAGAGGCGACCCCCGCTCACCAGTCAGAATTCGTGTTTTTTTTCCTCTGTACTGTTGAGCTCTAAAACCTCCTGTGACGGAATAAATGTAAAGTGGAGCTGTTTAAAGTCACACTGCGGAACATTCCGGGCAGAGCAGCGACGTATCCACGGAAACCAGCAGGTGAAAAGTTACACAGTGCAGTTTTATAGACGTGATAGTGTTTCAGTGACGTGAGGTCGGACCTGTCGTCGGAGGCACTTGAAGCGGGACGTCGCCAAATTAGAATTTTTATTTTACTCTCTGGATTTTAACACCGCGTGAGTCTTTTTATTTCATTTTGTTTAATTGTTTTTATTTGATTTTAATCATTTTTAAGAATTTTTTTAGCTTCATGCATTTTAAGACTTTTTATTTATTGTTTTTATTTATGATTTATTGTCTTTTATTGTTTTAATTTGTCTGAACAGCTCTTTGGAAACTCTGCTATAGAAATAAAGTGGATTGAACTTTTTCACAGTTGTCAGAAATGTCTCGCTGTAGGTTTGTGGAACTTCTGGTTAATGTTTTTCTGTGTAAATGTGTGTGTAAATGTGTGTGTAAATGTGTGTGTAAATGTGTGTGTAAATGTGATGTGTGTCTGGAGATGTCGAATATTTAAACTGCACAAATTTGTTTATCTATTCTAATATCGACATCATGAAATCAATTTTTTATTTTAATTGTAGAATCAGTCTGAGTGAATAAGCTGAAGTTGGTTGAAGATTTGGTGATGGGGCAGATTTAAGAAACTGGTGGAGAATATGACATTTACACACACATTTACACACACATTTACACACACACATTTACACACACATTTACACACACATTTAGACACAGAAAACCATTAACTGGTTTATTTATAATCCGTGTGTCATTTCTTCATTTGTTTTTCAATATAAAACCAAAAATAAGAAAACGAAAAACAACAGTTTTCTTCATTTTTTGTCTCCAAAACCAAAATGAAAAAACAGATAATAATTTGTTTTTTTCAGTTTTTCGATTTTGTGTTTAAATGAAAAATGGAAAAAAACTGATAACGACTGTTTCCCGTTGATGTGACTTCAGTGACTGCGATGCTGAAGTGAACCAGGACTGATCCAGGTCCGGGACCAGACCGGATTCCGAGCAGTGACTATGAGCCTCAGCTTCGAGCTCCAACCCTGCCATGGGCTCTGAGCCTCCGGTCTGGTCCCGGTTTCAGTTCTGATCTCAGTCTCCGTCTGGTCCCTGTCTGGTCCCAGTCTTGGTCTGGTCTCGGTCTGGTTCTGATCTCAGTCTCTGTCTGGTCTGGTTCTGATCTCAGTCTCCGTCTGGTCTCTGGTCTCGTCTGGTCTGGTCCCAGTCTTGTCTGGTCCGGTCTGGTTCTGATCTCAGTCTCGTCTGTCCCGGTCTGGTCCCGGTCTGGTCCCAGTCTGGTCTGGTCCGTCTGGTCGGGTCCCTGGTCTGGTCCAGTCTGGTCTGGTCTGGTCTGATCTCAGTCTCCCGGTCTGGTCCCGGTCTGGTCCCAGTCTTGGTCTGGTCCCGGTCTGGTTCTGATCTCAGTCTCCGTCTGGTCCCGGTCTGGTCCCGGTCTGGTCCCAGTCTTGGTCTGGTCCCGGTCTGGTTCTGATCTCAGTCTCGGTCTGGTCCCGGTCTGGTCCCATCCGTATTCGGTGCAAAAGTCCGTCATCGCAGCCGTGGGAGTCACGTAAACGGGAAACGGTCGAGATCCGTTTTTTCCATTTTTTGTTTAAACACAAAAAAATGAATCATTATCTTTTTTTTTCATTTTGGTTTTGGAGACAAATAATGAAGAAAATCGTTGTTTTTTTCATTTTATTATTTTTAGTTTTATATTGAAAAACAAATGAACGAACGACACAGGGATTATTTATTTATATTTTGTGCCTGCACTGACATTATTACTAGTTCTGTATGTTAACGTTTACGCAGTGACAGTGACAGTCACAGGGGGGCGCTCTACACTATTATACACTTTTTAACCTACTGTGCAGCTGTGGTGATGCTCTAACGTCATTTTGTTGTGATTTTATGTGACAATGACAATAGAGGAGTTGAACAGAACTGAATCAGAAGTTCCACAAACCTAAAGCGCGGCACTTCTGGGCAAATGCGAAAAAGATGAATTGAACTGGATTATCTGTATTTTTACGTGAACATTATCAGTCGAAGTTTGGACTCACGTGTCAGTGTTTCATCTCTGTGTTTACTCCTTTATATATTTGATTCCACGCACAGAGGACTCAAATATATGAAGTAAACAGTTTGAGATTATGTATCAAAGACAAAAAAAAAGAAAAAATTATAAGTCATAATTAAATCCTTAAAGGTCCAGTAATACAAAACTGTAAACTCAAACTGTAAACTCCTGAACAGGACATGACACGAACGCTCGGACTGATCACAGCAACATCAAATCAAATCGTTTTGTTGTTGTTTTTTTCTAGTGTTTTCAGACAGATTTTTTTTTTTTTTTTACTAATGAGCGCACTGTGTCACCATGGTAACTGCTGAACATTCCGCCATAGACACACATGTAGATGTCGCTGCAGAGTGTGAACAGCAGGTTGAGTGTCTTGGCGGTTTGCGTCTGTGGATAATCGTTAGTTTCAGTATCAAAAAAAAGCGACGTGTCCAAGAAGCTCTTACAGCAGCAGCTCGATTTTCTCGTCTGGTCTTATTTATTTATTTTACCGTATTTTTCGGACTATAAGTGTCACTTTTTTTTCATGGTTTGTGTGTTTCCTGTGACTTGTTCTCCGGTGTGACTTCTGTATTAAAATGTTTTTGGTGAAGTGTGGAGAGGTTCTAGTCTTGTGTGTGTGAGGATTTCTGCTGCTCCTGTTCCTCCTGCACCACTGTCACTTGGCTCTACTGCGCATGTCTCCTGCAGAAAGAGCCTCCGTCCTGTCTGTGTCATGTCAGTCGATCGCACCGTTACTTTAAATTTAAACAAACTTATAAAGACAAAGACTGAGAAGACTGAACACAAATGAAACCAAAAACAAAATCAGACTCTGCAGATTACAAACTGCAAGTCGTGAAATCTGCAGCTGAAAACGGAAATCGAGCAGCAGAAAGAAAGTTTGGAGTGAGAGAGAAACTTGTGACACCGGGAGGATGAACCATGAAACTTTCCTGAAGTCACTGGACGGACAAAGTCTGGACTTCAGTGACACCGAAACCATCCTGTCGGGATTCAGAAAGACCGAATAATTCAGTAAATATAACCAGGTCTAGTCCCCGTCTAAACCAAGGTCTAAACCAGGACTAAATGAAGCTGTCCTAAACCAAGTCTAGGTCTAACTGAGGTCTAAAACAGGTCTAACCATGATCAGAATCAAGACCTGGATTCAACAAAGTCAAAGCCAGGTCTAAACTAGGTCTAACCAAGGTCTAACCAAGGTCTAAACCCGAAGTCTATCCCGAGGTCTAACCCGTGGTCTAAACCAAGTCTAACCAAGGTCTAACTCGAGATCTAAAATAGGTCTAACCCAGGTCTAACCCAAGGTCCTTCAGTGACACCAAAACCATCCTGTCGGGATTCAGAAAGACCCAAATAATCCAGTTACTAATAACAAAGTCTAGCCCCAGTCTAAACAAGGTCTAAACAAGGTCTAAACCAAGGTCTGAACTGGAAGCTGTCCTAAACCAAGTCTAGGTCTAACTGAGGTCTAAACCAGGTCTAAACCCGAGGTCTATCCCAAGGTCTAACCCGAGGTCTAACCCGAGGTCTAAACCAAGTCTAGCCTAGGTCTAACTCGAGATCTAAACCAGGTCTAACCGAGATCTAAACCAGGTCTAACCCGAGGTCCTTCAGTGACACTGAAACCATCCTGTCTGGATTCAGAAAGACCAGAATAATTCTAACTGAACTGAGTCTGAGTCTGACGACAGCGACACAGAAGAGTTTGTGTCTCTGTTTACCTCCGGAGGTCGAGTTGTTCAGAAGTGACACGAGGATGAAGAATTGAATGGATTTAGTGATTTGGAGTGAGATGGAGAGTTTGATAAACTTGTTCTGTTGTTTATGTTCTAGTTTATCTGAAGAACTGTTCATATGTGACGTTAACAGTCTGTTCTTCTCTCTTCTATTGTTTTTACCACAACTTGACTTCACACAGGAAATGTCGGCTCCTGATCTCTCATTTTACAAAATACATTTCCCCCTAAAAGTGGCACTTATATATGTTTTTTTTTCCTTCATTTTTTGGCTGGAGCGAACTTATAGTCCAAAAAATACGGTATTTATTTTTTTACTTTCATGGTAAAGTTGGACGTGTGCGTTTGTTTACAGCTCGTTCGATCGTTTCCTTTTGGCTAAAACAGTTCGTACTTCTCGGCGTACGGGACATTGCGCTCGCTCAGTTGTTGATGTCGGCGTTGTTGTTACGGTTACCGTACTTGTGGTGGATGAAGAGCAGCACGACGCCGAGGAAGAAGCAGACGGAGCCCACGGTGACGTAGGCGATGCCCAGGAACGGGTTCTTCCCCCCCATCCACGACACGGTGCTGAAGATCACGCGCTTACGGCCCTCGAAGCTCCGCACCGGGAAGTCTGAGGGGAGTCAAGGAGCAGAGCGGGCACAGAGCGGGCACAGAGCGGGCACAGAGCGGGCACAGAGCGGGCACAGAGCGGGCACAGAGCAGGCACAGAGCGCACAGAGCACAGAGCGGGCACAGAGCAGGTACAGAGCGGGCACAGAGCGGGCACAGAGCGGGCACAGAGCAGAGCACAGAGAGCGGGCACAGAGCAGGTACAGAGCGGGTACAGAGCAGGTACAGAGCACAGAGCAGGTACAGAGCAGGTACAGAGCGGGCACAGAGCTGGTACAGAGCAGGCACAGAGCAGGTACAAAAGAGGGGACAGGAGGTACGAAGTGGGCACAGAGCGGAAAAGAGCAGACACAGCGGATAAAGAGAGGGCACCAGAAGGGACAGAGTGGGTACAGTGGGTACAGAGCGGGTACAGAAAGGAACAGAGCGGGCACAAGGAGGAACAGCATGGGTAGACAGAGGAAGAGCGAACAGAGCAGAGGGGTACAGAAGAGGAACAGAGCAGAGAGGAAAAGAGCGGGCACAGTGGGTACAGAGAGGGCACAAGTAGGAACAGAGCGGGTACAAGGAGGAACAGAGCGGGTACAGAGAGGAACAGAGCGGGTACAAGGAGGAACAGAGCGGGTACAAGGAGGAACAGAGCGGGTACAAGGAGGAACAGAGCGGGTACAGAGAGAACAGATACAAGGACAGAGTACAAGGAGAGAGAGACAGAGCGGGCAAGCAGAGGGTACAGAGAGGCGCACAAGTAGGCAACAAGAGCGGGAGGACAGAGCGGGTACAGGAACAGAGCGGGGTACAAGACAAGGACAGAGCGGGTACAGGAGGAACAGAGCGGGTACAAGGGTACAAGGAGGACACAGAGCGGGTACAGGAGAGGGTACAAGGAACAGGCGACAGAGAAAGGACAAGGAGACAGAGCGGGTACAAGGAGAACAGAGACACGGAGAGAACAGAGCGGGTACAAGGAGGAACAGAGCGGGTACAAGGAGGAACAGAGCGGGTACAAGGAGGAACAGAGCAGGACAGGAAACAGAGCGGGTACAGGAGAACAGAGCGGGTACACAGAGCGGGTAGAGCAGGGTACAGGAGGAACAGAGCGGGTACAGAGCGATACAGATACAGGAGGAACAGAGCGGGTACTACGTACATACAGAGGAGAGACATACATGTACAAGGTGGACCTGGAGGAGCAGTGTAGTTTCCGCGTGGCAGAGTGGGCACCATGTTGCTTTTCTTCTGGATGACGCGGTAGAGTTTCCTGAAGGTGGGCAGCGCCGCCGTGCGCATCCACACGATGAAGTCCTCGTTGATGAAGCCGTTGTTCTCGGGGTCGGCGTCCAGCTCGTACACCGGGCGGCGCCAGTTCACCGGCTTCACTGTGCCTGGAGGAGAGCGGGAAACAGGGAAAAAGGTCAAAAATACAAAAACGGTATGACACAAAGTGGGATCACACCTCGAAGTCGGGCGAAAAGAAAAACAGCAGCCAAAAATCGTGCAAATTCTCCTGTCGTCTGAGTGTTGTATCTAAATATTCTTAAGGTTCGTTCACACCAAAGCGTCAAAGCGTCCAGTTTCTATGTAAAGTCGAAGTGGACGCGCGACTAGAGCGTCCTGCGTTTTTGCGGCGCGTCTTCCGAGTGTTTTGGCGTCAAAGCTCTAGACGCGCGTCCGAGGCGTCAGCGTCAAGAAGTTGAAAATGCTGAACTTTTCACGTCACACGCTGCGTCGACCAATCAGGGACGAGTATCCAGAGACGCAGCGACGTTATTATCAGGAAGAAAAACCCCAGAACCAGAACCACAAACATGAACAGAGAATAAATATATAATAAATATATACACCACAAACACCGAGACGATCGCGAGGACTACACCAGACTAAACCAGGACTACAGGACCAGGACTACGGACTACCAGGACTAAACCCAGGACTAAACCAGGACTAAACCAGACCTAGGGACCCAGGACTAAACAGGACTAAACCAGGACTAAACCTAGGACGGACCAGGACTAAACCAGGACTAAACCAGGACTAGACCGGACTAGAGGACTAGACCGGGACCAAGACTAGACCGAGACTAGACCAAAACTAGACCGGAGACTAGACCTAAACCAGAGGACTAGACCGGGACTAGACCACAAGGACTAGACCGGTATAGACCAGGTCTAGACCGGGACTAGACCAAAACTAGACCGAGACTAGACTGGGACTAAACAAGGACTAGACCGAGACTAGACCGAGACTAAAACCAAAGACTAGACCGAAGACTTAGACCGAGGACCGAGACTAGACTGGGACTAAACAAGGACTAGACCGGTATTAGACCAAGACTAGACCGAGACTAGACCAAAACTAGACCGAGACTAGACCAAAACTAGACCTAGACTAGACCAAAACTAGACCGAGACTAGACCGGGACTAGACCAAAACTAGACCGAGACTAGACTGGAGACTAAACAAGGACTAGACCGGTATTAGACCAGGTCTAGACCGAGACTAGACCGAGACTAGACCAAAACTAGACCGGGACTAGACCTAGACTGGGACTAGACAGGGACTAGGACCAGACCAGACTAGACCGGACTAGACCGGGACTAGACCAAAAGACCAGGACTAGACCAGGGGACTAAACCAGGACTGATCAGTGTCATTAGTGGAGTATAAATATAAACTCGCTCCAGTCGTCGAGTCGATTTCCTCCGCTGATGTTTTTTTTACGTCATAAAAACACTAAAGTCTCTCAGTCTGGTCTGACATTGTTTTGGGAAAAGACCAGGACCGGGCTCTTGTTTCCAGGGCAACGGACGCACGTCAAGTATTTTTCTCCCGTTCGTCCACGACGTCAAAGACACGAGCGTCGGGGCGTCTGAACTCAAATGCAAAGGCTCCGAATAGAGACGTCGAGGCGTTTTTTGACGCTTTGGTGTGAACGGCCGTTTAGATACTAGACGAGACCATGAGGGAAATCACAATCTATTATAATAACAAAAGAGAAAAAATATAAATGATAATAATAAATTCTAAATAAGGAGAAAAAATAACAAAAGACTGGAATAATTCTCTAAATGTTCCTGCCAGACTTCGAGCGTTTGGAGACTCGTCTGAACCTTGGAAGGCGGCCGTCAGGTTGGCGCTGACCCCGGGGTTCCTGAACTTCACGTGTTTGTCCGTCCACCAGGCGATTCCCGTCGAGGTCAGAGCCACCGGAACATGAGTCCCGTTCGGATCGATGTAAAACAGCTCCAGGGAGTCTGAGGAAATACACAAGGATTTAATACAACAAGAGCAGAGACGGAGGAGAAGAGACAGAAGAGGAGAGACAGAGACAGAAGAGGAGAGACAGAGACAGAGAGGAGAGACAGAGACAGAGAGGAGAGACAGAGACAGAGAGAGAGACAGAGACAGAGGAGAGACAGAGACAGAGAGGAGAGACAGAGACAGAGGAGGAGAGACAGAAACAGAGGAGGAGACGGACAGAGACAGAGGAGAGAGAGAGAGACAGAAGAGGAGAGACAGAGACAGAAGAGGAGAGACAGAGACAGAAGAGGAGAGACAGAGACAGGAGGAGAGAGAGACGGAGACAGAAGAGGAGAGACAGAGACAGAAGAGGAGAGACAGAGAGAAGAGAGAGACAGAGACAGAGGAGGAGAGACAGAGGAGGAGAGACAGAGACAGAAGAGGAGAGACAGAGACAGAAGAGGAGAGACAGAGACAGAGAGACAGAGGACAGAGAGAGGAGGAGAGACAGAGGAGGAGAGACAGAGACAGAAGAGGAGAGACAGAGACAGAAGAGGAGAGACAGAGAAGAGGAGAGAGAGACAGAAGAGGAGAGACAGAGACAGAAGAGGAGAGACAGAGACAGAAGAGGAGAGACAGAGACAGAAGAGGAGAGACAGAAGACAGAGAGAGACAGAGAGAGAGTCAGAGAGAGAGACAGAGACAGAGGAAGAGACAGAGAGGAGAGACAGAGACAGAGACAGAGAGGAGAGGAGAACAGAGACAGAGAGGAGAGAGACAGAGACAGAGAGGAGGAGACAGAGACAGAGGAGAGACAGAGACAGAGAGAGAGAGAGAGGAGAGACAGAGACAGAGAGAGAGAGAGACAGAGAGAGAGACAGAGACAGAAGAGAGAGAGAGGAGAGAGAGACAGAGAGCAGAGACAGAGGAGAGACAGAGACAGAGAGAGAGACAGAACAGAGGAGAACAGAGACAGAGAGGAGAGACAGAGACAGAAAGAGAGAGACAGACAGAGACAGAGACAGAGAGAGAGAGACAGAGACAGAGGAGAGAGAGAGAGGACAGAGAGAGAAGAGGAGGAGAGACAGAAGAGGAGAGAGAGGAGAGAGAGAACAGAGACAGAGACAGAGAGAGAGAGAGACAGAGACAGAAGAGGAGAGACAGAGGAGGAGAGAGAGAGCAGAAGAGGAGAGACAGAGACAGAAGAGGAGAACAGAAGAGGAGAGACAGAGACAGAGAGAGACAGAGAGAGAGAGAGACAGAGAGGAGGAGAGACAGAGACAGAGAGAGGAGAGAGAGACAGAGAGAGAGAGAGGAGAGACAGAGACAGAAGAGAGAGAGACAGAGGAGAGACAGAGACAGAAGAGGAGAGACAGAGACAGAAGAGGAGAGACAGAGACAGAAGAGGAGAGAGAGGAGGAGGGAGAGAGCAGAAGAGGAGAGAGACGGAGGAGGAGAGACAGACAGAAGAGGAGAGACAGAGAAGAGAAGAGGAGAGAGGAGAGACAGAGAGAGAGACAGAGACAGAAGAGACAGAGACAGAGAGAGAGAGAGACAGAAGAGAGAGAGACAGAAGAGAGGAGAGACAGAGAGAGGACAGAGGAGGAGAGACAGAAGAGGAGAGACGAGGAGGAGAGAGAGAGGAGAGAGGAGGAGAGACAGAAGAGGACAGAAGACACAGAAGACAGAGAGAGAGAGACAGAAGAGGAGAGACGGAGGAGGAGAGACAGAAGAGGAGAGACAGAGACAGAAGAGGAGAGACAGAGGAGGAGAGACAGAAGAGGAAGACAGAGAGAGAGAGAGAGAGACGGAGGAGAGAGAGACAGAGCAGGAGGAGGAGAGGAGGAGAGAGACAGAGACAGAAGAGGAGAGACAGAGACAGAAGAGGAGAGACAGAGACAGAAGAGGAGAGACAGAGACAGAGAGAGACAGAAGAGGAGAGAGAGGAGGAGAAGAGACAGAGAAGAGAGAGGAGGACAGAGGAGGCAGAGACAGAGACAGAAGAGAGAGGACAGAGACAGAAGAGGAGAGACAGAGACAGAGAGAGGAGAGATGGAGAGAGAAGAGACAGAGAGACAGAGAGAAGAGAGAGAGACAGAGAGGAGAGACAGAGACAGAGAGGAGAGACAGAAGAGGAGAGACGAGAGGAGAGGAGAGACAGAGGAGAGACAGAGGAGAGAGGAGAGACAGGAGGAGAGACAGAAGGAGAGAGAGAAGAGAGAAGAGAGAGACAGAGAGAGAGAGAGAGAGAGACAGAAGAAGGAGAGAGAGACAGAGACAGAAGAGGACAGAGACAGAGACAGAAGAGGAGAGACAGAGACAGAGACAGAGAAGAGGAGAGACAGAGAAGAACAGAGGAGACAGAGAGACAGAGACAGAGAGAGGAGAGACAGAGACAGAAACAGAGGAGAGAGAGACAGAGACAGAAGAGGAGAGACAGAGAAGGAGAGACAGAGAGGACAGAGACAGAGAGGAGAGACAGAGAGGAGAGACAGAAGAGAGAGAGACAGAGAGAGAGAGACAGAGGGAGAGAACAGAAGAGGAGAGATGGAGAGAGAGAGACAGAAGAGGAGAGACAGAGAAGAGAGAGAGAGAGAGACAGAGAGAGACAGAGAGAAGAGGAGAGACAGAGAGACAGAGACAGAGAGAGAGAGAGACAGAGAGAGACAGAGAGAGAGAGACAGAGAGAGGACAGAGAGAGAGGAGAGACAGAGACAGACAGAAGAGGAGAGACAGACAGAGGAGAGACAGAAGAGACAGAGACAGAAGAGAGAGAGATGGAGGAGGAGACAGAAGACAGAGGAGAGACAGAGACAGAGAGAGAGACAGAGAGGAGAGACAGAAGAGGAGAGCAGAGACGGAGGAGCAGAGCAGGAGACTGACAGGAGCTGACAGGAGCGGGCAGAGCAGACAGGAGCAGACAGGAGCAGACACAGGAGCAGGCAGGAGCAGGACAGGAGCAGACAGGAGCAGACAGGAGCAGACAGGAGCAGACAGCAGAGGAGCAGACAGGAGCAGACAGGAGCAGACAGGAGCAGCAGACAGGAGCAGACAGAGCTGACAGGAGCAGGACAGGAGCAGACAGGAGCAGACAGGAGCAGAGGCAGGACAGGAGCAGACAGGAGCAGACAGGAGCAGACAGACAGAGCAGACAGACAGAGCAGACAGGAGCAGGAGCAGACAGGAGCAGACAGGAGCAGCAGACAGGAGCAGACAGGAGCAGACAGGAGCAGACAGGAGCAGACAGGAGCAGACAGGAGCAGACAGGAGCAGACCGTTGAACATGCTGTTGGCGATGGCTCCACACGGGGCGATGGGTTTGTATTCGTGGAAGGCGTACGGTTCACACTCTTTACTCGGCTTCTACAAACACACACAGACAGAGAGGAAATGAACAAAGAAGATATGATCATTAAACTTATTATTAATTATTAGTTCTAATCTCTGACTCTGTGCATTATTCTGTTATAACTGTGACATTTTAAATCACAAAACTGATTTAAAACAATGTAATAAAATAAACAAGAGCGCTGACTTCAGCGTTAAAACTGTGAAACTGTAAAACATGGAGCAGTGGAGCTGAAACCGGTGGGAGATCGACAAAATGGGGAAAAAAAAGAGATTAAAGATTCCTCAAATATGCGCGTGTCAGTCCAAATACAACTTCAGACAGTCAATGACACGGTGAAAAGATCTGAAAAGTCCACTTTACAAAAAATGTCATTAGTCCAAACGTCTGTTAGTTTGAGTGTCTTACAGTGAGAGGGCAGGTTATGCCTGTGTTAGTTTAAATGTTTTAGCTTGTGTTAGTTTCCAGGTGTTTCCAGGTGTTTCCAGGTGTTTCCAGGTGTTATCGTGCTGTTGCTTACAGTGAGGGAGGTCAGGTCTCCGTTGAGTTGACTGTCGTCTCTGGACTTGACGTAGCGTCGATGGTTTTGGTAGAAGTTTGAGAGTCCATAATACATGAACACGTTACTCTGAAAAACAAGAGGGATTTAATCCACAATAAACACACAAACAGGTTTAATATTGTATAATTATCTATCTATTTATGCAAGAAATGTCTGTCTCCTTCTGCTGGTTTGTTTGTCTGTTCGGCTCATCTGACTGATCTCAAATTCAGAGGGTGTCATCCTATTGGGACGGGTGTGTGCAGCGCCAAGTTTCATGTTGTTAGATCGTTTAAAATCAGTGATATATTTTAAATATAAACAAGTTTTGGGATCTCTCTCCTGTCTCTTAGTATAATATAATCATATTAACTCAGAGTTTAAGTTCAATTCACATTCAGGTCACAGAGTTAGATTCAGAGACACAGAATGTGTACTGCACAGTGGTGTCGTTTATGACTTTTTATTCTCTTATTTTCTCATATTTAAATTTTTCCATTTCTAAACTTTTCTTTTTCACCTCATAGGCCTGGTCGTCTTTACAATATACTGTGTCAGAAGGGCCACCCGACAAGCAGACGCCGAATGACCCGAATTATTTTTAAGAAGAATAAACGTTTACATGATCGTGGAGTAAATTAAATTCAGCTTTAGAATCAGAATAAATCACCCACCACCACATTCCAAATAATCATTTTCATTTGGAATTAAGTGTTTACATGGACTTTTTAAAGCAGAATTTTTTTCATTTATTTTTTTATTCAGAATGAAATTACTTTTATTCGGAATTAAAACTCATGTAAACGTGGCAATTATAGGCCTATAGAAGTTCATTTTAAAGTATTCACCTCGTAGGCCTGGTGGAGGTTTATTTTTTTATAGTTTATATTTTAAATGTTTTACCTCGTAGGCCTGGTGGAGGTTTATTTTTATGTTTTTTGATGTTTTACCTCGTAGGCCTGGTGGAGGATTATTTTTTTATGTTTTTTTAAAATGTTTTACCTCGTAGGCCTGGTGGAGGTTTATTTTTATGTTTTTTTTGTTTTATTTTTATGTTTTTTGATGTTTTACCTCGTAGGCCTGGTGGAGGTTTATTTTTATGTTTGTTTGTGGTTTTACCTCGTAGGCCTGGTGGAGGTTTATTTTTATGTTTTTTTTGTGTTTTACCTCGTAGGCCTGGTGGAGGTTTATTTTTTTATGTTTTTTTGTGTTTTACCTCGTAGGCCTGGTGGAGGTTTATTTTTTTATGTTTTTTTGATGTTTTACCTCGTAGGCCTGGTGGAGGTTTATTTTTATGTTTTTTGTGTTTTACCTCGTAGGCCTGGTGGAGGTTTATTTTTTTTATGTTTTTTTGATGTTTTACCTCGTAGGCCTGGTGGAGGTTTATTTTTTTATAGTTTATATTTTAAATGTTTTACCTCGTAGGCCTGGTGGAGGTTTATTTTTATGTTTTTTGTGTTTTACCTCGTAGGCCTGGTGGAGGTTTATTTTTTTATGTTTTTTTGATGTTTTACCTCGTAGGCCTGGTGGAGGTTTATTTTTTTATGTTTTTTTATGTTTTACCTCGTAGGCCTGGTGGAGGTTTATTTTTATGTTTTTTGATGTTTTACCTCGTAGGCCTGGTGGAGGTTTATTTTTTAATGTAGTTTATTTATGTTATGTTTTACCTCGTAGGCCTGGTGGAGGTTTATTTTTATGTTTGTTTGTGTTTTACCTCGTAGGCCTGGTGGAGGTTTATTTTTTATGTTTTTTTTTATGTTTTACCTCGTAGGCCTGGTGGAGGTTTATTTTTATTAGTTTTTTTAATATGTTTTTTTACCTCGTAGGCCTGGTGGAGGTTTATTTTTATGTTTTTTTGATGTTTTACCTCGTAGGCCTGGTGGAGGTTTATTTTTTTAATGTTTATATTTTAAATGTTTTACCTCGTAGGCCTGGTGGAGGTTTATTTTTTTATGTTTTTTATGTTTACCTCGTAGCTTGGAGGTTATTTTTATGTTTTTGATGTTTTACCTCGTAGGCCTGGTGGAGGTTTATTTTTATATAGTTTATATTTTAAATGTTTTACCTCGTAGGCCTGGTGGAGGTTTATTATTTTTATGTTTTTTTTTGTGTTTTACCTCGTAGGCCTGGTGGAGGTTATATTTTTTATGTTTTTTGATGTTTTACCTCGTAGGCCTGGTGGAGGTTTATTTTTTTAATAGTTTATATATTTAAATGTTTTACCTCGTAGGCCTGGTGGAGGTTTATTTTTATTTTTTTTTGATGTTTTACCTCGTAGGCCTGGTGGAGGTTTATTTTTTTAATAGTTTATATATTTAAATGTTTTACCTCGTAGGCCTGGTGGAGGTAGAAGGGGATGGAGCAGGTGCAGGGGCTGGTGCTGTTCCAGCTGAAGTTCTGAGCGCAGTTAAAACACGGACTGGACACGTCCACTCCAGTGTAATCAATCTGAAAACAAGAGAAAAAAACACACACATGTGAAGAGGAAACAGAGAGAAGAGGAGGAAAAGAAGAAGAAGAGGAAAAGAAGAAGAAGAGGAGGAAGAGGAAGAAGAGGCGAGAGGAAGAGGAGAAAAGAAAAAGAGGAAGAAAAAGAAATGGAAGAGCAGAGCAGCAAAAGATGAGGAAAAGCAAGAGGAGGACAGAGGAAAAAGAAAAGGAAAAGAAAGAGGGGGAGAAAGGAAAAAGAGGAAGAAGAAGAGCAGAAAAAGACGAGGAAGAGGACAGAGGAAAAAAGGAAGAGAAAGAGGAGGAGAGAGGAAGAAGAGGATAGAAAAAGGAGAGAGGAAAAAGAGGAGGAAGAGGAAGAAGTGGAGGGAGGAAAGAGGAGAGAGAAAAAAGAGAAGAGGAAGAAGAGGAGAGAGGAAAAAGAGGAGAGAGGAAGAAGAAAGGGAAGAGAAAGAGGAGAAAAGAGGAAGAAGAGGAGAGAAAAAGGAGAGAAGAAAATGAGGAGGAAGAGGAAGAAGAGGAGAGAGGAAAAAGGGGAGGAAGATGAGGAGGAGATAGAAGAAAAGGAAGCGAGAGGAAAAAAGAGGAGGAAGAGGAGAGAGAGGAAAGAAGAGGAGAGAGGAAGGAGGAGGAAGAGGAGAGAGGAAAGAGGAAGAAGAGGAAAGAGGAGGAAGAGGAAAAAGTGGAAAGAGGAAAAAGAGGAGGAAGAGGAGAGAGGAAAGAGGAAGAAGAGGAGAGAGGAAAGAGGAAGAGGAAAGAGGAAAAAAGGAGGAAGAGCAGAGAAGAAAGAAGAAAAAGAGGAGGAAGAGGAGAGAGGAAAGAGGAAAAAAGGAGGAAGAGGAGAGAGGAAAGAGGGGGAAGAGGAGAGAGGAAAAAGAAAAGGAAGAGAAAGAGGAAGAGAGAGGAAGAAATAGACAGAAAAAGAAGAGAGGAAAAAGAGGAGGAAGAGGAGAGAGGAGGAAGGGAAGAGGAGGAAGAGGAGAGAAGGAAGAGGAGGAAGAGGAGGAAGAGGAGAAGAGGAGAGAGGAAGGAGAGAGGAAAGAGGAGGAGGAAAGAGGAGGAAGAGGAAGAAGAGGAGAGAGGAAAGAGGGGGAAGAGGAGGAAGAGGAGAAAAAGGAGAGGAGGAAGAGGAGGAAGATGAGGAAGAGGAGAGGAGGAAGAGGAGGAAGATGAGGAAGAGGAGAGGAGGAAGATGAGGAAGAGGAGAGAGGGAAGAGGAGAGGAGGAAGAGGAGGAAGATGAGGAAGAGGAGCAGTCGTTTCTCGTGCGCCGCGTGCGTCTGACCTCGAACTCTCGGATGTTGTTGGAGGTGACGTAGAGGCCGATGCCGATGGGGATGAAGATGAGTCCGATGATGAAGAAGGCGGGGAGCACGGAGCCGGCGGTGAGGACGGGCTGCCACGCCGGGAGCCTCTGCTGCTTGAACGCCGTGTTCTCCGGTTTACGCCCGCGCAGGGAAGCCCCGCCCATCCCCGCCACGCCGATGTGCCCGTCCTCCTCTTTGGCGTTGTACCCGGACGCCATCATGGTTCAGGACGAAGACGAAGGCGAGGAGAAAGATGACGACTCAGACTGAAGAACAGCACAGACACAAACTGAAAACGCTCTGTTCCACCTTGTGATGTCATGTGGTTATACTGGAAGTGCTCCACTGTGTTTTTAAACTCTATACTGCAATTTCACTATGACCTCTTGTATAGCTGGGATTTTTTTATAACTTATTTTTCTATTTTATTTTATTTCAACTTGCTAGGGATGTGCAAAAATACCAAAATATCAAAACATCATATCGTTTTATGTGATGATTCAGTATCGATATCGTGTGCTGCTGTATCGATATATCACCAAGAGGATTTTTTGGTTTATTTTACTAAATTATTTTGTTACAGTTACAGTTTTGTTGTTTGTTCAGAGGAAGGAAACTTGTTTATGCGACACATTTGATATTTTCACAGTTTTGTTGATTAAAATGTTTGTGTGTCTTGAACTTTGCACAAAGACTTTTAGTGTCACAGACATGATTTAGACTTTATTTTTTTATTGAACCGTATCCAAATCCAAAGCTCTAAATCAGGGGTGTCAAACATGTGGCCCGGGGGCTGGATCCGGCCCTTCAAGACCTTTAATCTGTCTCGGCTGATTTTCTACTAAAATATTTTAATGATATTTTCTATTAAAATCTTGTTAATTTTGTGTGGTGTTTATCACAGCAGCGTCTCCAGCGTCTCTGTACGTGGCCCCTCCCACCAGAGCAGCACAAATGAAGACTTGTCTCTTTCCAAACGCTCTTAAAGGACGATCGTTTTGACTGTTGACCGTGACACCCTCATCAGAAAAATGTCCAACATGAGAAAAGTGGAGCCGAGTGCAGGATTTTACAACAAAAATTCTCATCTGGTCACTAGATCAGACACACATAACCCTTTGGTTGACTCTGATCGACCCCTTTAAACTCATTTAGAAATACAAACATATTTTACAATTTTACTTCATGCATGGACTAAAGCTGCATTTCTTTTATTTGATTGCGATTTTGTTTTGTCTGTTAAATGATCTCCAAACTCATATAATTGAACAGAAACAATTTAAAGCTTAACAAAGTTTATTTTGGGATATTTTTAAATAAATAAGTATATTTATTTATTCTTTTTTAATATAGAGATTGTGGAACAGCTGGATATATAGTTTATTTTTGATATGATACATTTCTGTTTTTCTGCCTTATTTCATGTTAAACGTTTATTTTAATCATTTTATGTTTTATACATCGTAAAACTGCTCTAAGGTTCAAATTTGCAGTAGTACTTTATTTTCAATTTAAAAGTTTTGCGTAAATTATCAGTAACAAAGTGTTTTTCTTGAGAGAGAGAACTGTTGAATAAATGCATCGTGTAACTAAAAAATAATCGTGATTTCAATATTGACCAAAATAATCGTGATAATGATTTTTTTTCCATAATCCAGCAGCTCTAACTTTGTCATAACATAAACTCTTCCCAGTCTTACCAGCTCGTCAGAACAACGCTATTTACTGCTTTTTATTGTTAGGTATCCTCAAAAAAACATTCAGCGTGTTCTCTTAAAAATAACCACTGGAATTTATCGATTCAAATCAAAAAGAATTTATTCCCTAAACAATACAATTCTAATACAGAGCTCTGGGTCAGATTGTTGTCCCTAACTGCCTATGGCTACAGAGGTCTTACGATCAGGCAAATCTGACTGCCTCTGAACTAACTTAACCCAGTTTTTATAGACATGAATATGCAAATAATATGTTGAACAGGTAACGCCTTGAATCTTCCCTGGAGTTTCTCTGCGTTCCTTTAGGTTTACGGAGTTGACAGTAGCCCAATGTAAATCACCAGTTTGTTTAGTTTCACACCAGGCCGAACCATCTCCACTGCTGCTGCTTTACAATGAATTTCCTTAAAAGGACACAACCTACATCTGCAAAGGATGACCTCAAAAGCAAACATGTTTCACACAGTGGTGCCTTTAAACATACATAAGATTTCAGTGGTTAAACAACTCAATGTGTAATACTCAAACAAATATATAAATTCAATGTTTAATATGCACATGTGATGCATTCAAGAAACTTCACCACTTGGTACAGCCTTCATTATAAAGAAACACAATTAATATTCTGCAGAATTAAGTTAAGCGTTTAATATTTTCTGTTTCTCACGTGGCTCAGTGGAAAAAAACAATTCCCCACGCTGCTCAAAACAACACCATTTTATAAACCTTTTACTTTAATAATAATATCATTACATATTTACTTTACATCTTATTTATTTTCCACTAGTTTTTTATTTGTGTCCTAATCTGTGCAGAGTCAATAACATAGAAACAGGACCTCTAAATTTAATGCAAAAAAAATGTAAATAAAGTAAATAAATAAAAGACAAAAGTCCGTGCATTTCTACACCAACAGCTGCTAAATTCTATCCTGGTGCACGTTTGTGTCTGTGAATTGCACAAGTTAAACTCAAAAGTCACTTCTTACCTGCTCAGACTCAGACCTCTGCAGTTTAATGTTTTTAGCCGCAGAGCTAACGGATGCTAACGGCGCAGAAATCCCGCTGTTTCCGGATTTAACGCGGATTAAAGTTCAGAGGAGCGTTTGTCTGCGTGTTTTTTTTAAATAAAATCTCTAACGCGTGTGTAATGTTTAATGAGAGTGTGTTTAGTGCGAGTTTTTATCGCGTGAAGTCATAATGTTCGCCCGTTAGCCCGTTAGCCTCCGTCAGCTGAGCGTGTTTGTGTTTGTGACAGAGGCGCCACCTACAGGCCCGGGGAAGAACTGCAGGAGAAAGAGAGAGAAGAGGAGAGAAGGAGAGAAGAGGGGAGGAGAGGAGAGAGAGAGAGAAGAGAGAAGAGAAGAGAGAGAAAATGAAAGAGAAAGGAGAGAAGAGGAAGAGGGGAGGAAGCGGAAGAGGTTAGAGGAGAGAGGAGGAGAGAGGAGAGAGGAGGACAGAAAAGAGAGAGAGAAAGGAGAGAAGAGGGGAGGAGAAGAAAAGGAGAGAGAAAGGAGAGAAAATTAGAGAGAAGAAGAGAGAGAAAGGAGTGAAGAGGGGAGAGAAAAAAGAGAAAGGAGAGAAGAAAAGAGATAAAGGAGAGGAAGGAGAAGGGAGAGAAAGGAAAAAAGAGGGGAGGAGAAGAGAGGAAAGGAGAGAAGAGGGGAGGAGAGAGAGAAGAGAGAAGAGAAGAGAGAGAAATGAAAGAGAAAGAGAGAAGAGGAAGAGGGGAGGAGCGGAAGAGGTGAGAGAAAGAAGAGAAGAGGGGAGGAGAGGAAATTAGAGGAGAGAGGAGGACAGGAGAGGAGAGAAGAGGACAGAAAAGAGAGAGAAAAGAAGAGAGAGAAAGGAGTGAAGAGGGCAGAGAAAAAAGAGAAAGGAGAGAAGAAAAGAGATAAAGGAGAGGAAGGAGAAGGGAGAGAAAGGAAAAAAGAGGGGAGGAGAAGAGAGGAAAGGAGAGATGAGGGGAGGAGAGAAGAGGAGAGAGAAAGGAGAGAAAAGGAAAGAAGTAGAAAGAGAGACAAATAGAGGAACATTTAACCCAGCGATTCCCAAACTGTGGTGTGTGTTCTCCAGGAGAACGCAGAACGTGACGTGGGACTAAAGGTCTGTTTATATTTCATAAGAACATAAGAACTTCGATCTTGTTCTTGAGGTGAGCACTTCTCTCTCGCTCCGTCCTCTCGCTCTTTCTTTTCTTTTCTTTCTCTGGTTCTGTGGGAGTGAAAATAATAAAAACGCAGTCGTAATATTTTGTTGTTTATTGTCGTAAAATCCAACACAATAAAAAAGAACAAACGTGATTCACTTCAGACGCAGGAAACGAGGATCATTTTAACTTCAGGAGCTGAAACTGACGACGACAAAACTGGTTTTATTTGGTTTAAAGTACAGGGATTAACTCAGGTCTAAACCAGGTCTAAACCAGGACTAAACCAGGTCCAAACCAGGTCTAAAACCAGGTCTAAACCAGGTCTAAACCAGGTCCAAAACCAGGTCTAAACCAGGTCTAAACCAGGTCTAAACCAGGTCTAAACCAGGTCTAAACCAGGTCTAAACCAGGTCCAAACCAGGTCTAAACCAGGTCTAAACCAGGTCTAAACCAGGTCTAAACCAGGTCCAAACCAGGTCTAAACCAGGTCTAAACCAGGTCTAAACCAGGTCTAAACCAGGTCAAAACCAGGTCTAAACCAGGTCTAAAACCAGGTCTAAACCAGGTCTAAACCAGGTCTAAACCAGGTCTAAACCAGGTCTAAACCAGGTCTAAACCAGGTCTAAACCAGGTCTAAACCAGGTCCAAAACCAGGTCTAAACCAGGTCTAAACCAGGTCTTAAACCAGGTCCAAACCAGGTCTAAACCAGGTCTAAACCAGGTCTAAACCAGGTCTAAACCAGGTAAACCAGGTCCAAACCAGGTCTAAACCAGGTCTAAACCAGGTCTAAACCAGGTCTAAACCAGGTCTAAACCAGGTCTAAACCAGGGTCTAAACCAGGAAACCAGGTCTAAACCAGGTCTAAACCAAGGTCTAAACCAAGGTCTAAACCAAGGTCTAAACCAGATCTAAACCAGGTCCAAACCAGGTCTAAACTAGGTCTAAACCAGGTCTAAACCAAGGTCTAAACCAAGGTCTAAACCAAGGTCTAAACCAGGTCTAAACCAAGGTCTAAACCAGGTCTAAACCAAGGTCTAAACCAGGTCTAAACCTCGTCTAAACCAGGTCTAAACCCGGTCTAAACCAGGTCTAAACCCGGACCGTCACAGTTGTCCTCTGGGGTTGGGGCCCACGCTGGACTTCCTCAGGTGGATCTTCAGACTCTCGGCTCTGGACTCGAGGCGCGTGACGGACGACAGGCCCAGGAAGCACTTCGGTCCCCGGGGTCAAAGGTCGGGAGGTCATCGAGGTCGAGTCTGGACCGGGCTGAGACCAGAACCACAAACAGAACCAGAGAAAAAGGATTTAACGTTTTTTATACACACAGGAGCGTCTGTCAAAGGGGCTTTTGTCTTGGATTAGACCTGGTTTAGTTCTGGTTTAGTCCTGGTTCAGTTTCAATTCGGTCCTGAGTTGGTCCTGGTTTAGTCCTGAACAAGAACCAGGATGCAACAAGGGCTAAATGCAGACAAATCCTGGACTAAACCTGGACTTTGACTGGGTTTAAACGAGGATTTAACCAGGACCAAACCAGGACTAAATCAGAAACAAGCCAGATCTAAAAAAAAAAAGGATTTAAACAGATTTAATCTAGATCTAAACTAGGACTAACCTGGAACTAAAACAGATCTAAACCAAAACAGAACTAGACCAGGACTAAACCAGGACTAAATCAGTACTTGAACAGAACTAAACCAAGTCTAAACCAGATCTAAACCGCTGGAACTAAAACAGGTCTTACCAAAACAGAACTAAACCAGGACTAAACCAAAACAGAACTAAACCAGGACTAAACCAGATCTAAACCAGGACTTAAACAGAAGTAAGCTACATCTAAACCAAATCTAACCCGGAACTAAAACAGGTCTAAACCAGATTTAAACCAGGACTTAAACAGAACTAAACTAGGTCTAAACCAGAACTAAACCAAAACAAAACAATACCAGGATTTAACTAGATGTAAATCAGGACTTAAAGAGAACTAAACCAGGACTAAACCTGATCTAACTCAGAAATAAAACAGATCTTAACCAAAACAGAACTAAACCAGGACTGGACTAATCCAAATCTAAATCTAAATCAGGATTTAAGCAGAACTAAACTGAGTCTAAACCAGATCTAAATCAGGACTTGAACAGAACTAAACCAGGACTGTACCAGGACTTAACCAGATCTAAACCAGAACTAAAACAGGTCTAAAGCAAAACAGAATTAAACCAGGACTAAACCAGATCTAACTTGGAACTAAAACAGGTCTAAATCAAAACAGAACTAAACCAGGACTAAAACCAGGACTTGAACAGGACTAAACTATGTCTAAACCAGATCTAACCCAGAACTATAAACAGGTCTAAACCAAAACTGAACTAAACTAGGATTGTACCAGAACAGTACCAGGACTAAAACCAGGTCTAAACCAGGACTTGAACAGAACTAAACTAAACTCAATAAGGATCTAAACCAGGAACTAAACCAGATCTAAACAGATCTAAACAGATCTAAACCAGGACTAAACAGAAAAACTAAACTAGGTCTAAATAAAGATCTAAACCTGGAATTAAAACAAATCTAAACTAAAACAGAACTAAACCAGGACTTCACCAGAACTAACCTGGAACTAAAACAGGCCTAAACCAAAACAGAACTAAACCAGGACTGTACCAGGACTAAACCAGATCTAAATCAGGGCTTAAATAGAACTAAACTGAGCATAAACCAGAACTAACCCAGAACTAGAACAGGTTTAAACTAAATCAGAACTAAATCAGGACTTGAACAGAACTAAACTAGGTCCAAATCAAATCTAACTCAGAACTAAAGCAGGACTAAACATAAACAAAACTAAACCAGATCTAAACCAGAAATAAAACAAGGTCTAAACCAAAACAGAACTAAACCAGGACTGTTCCAGGACTTAAACAGATCTAAACCAGGACTTGAACAGAGCTAAACTAGGTCTAAACCAGATCTAACCCAGAACTAAACAGGTTTTACCAAAAGATAACTTAACCAGGACTAAACCAGATCTAACCCAGAACTAAACCAGATCTAAACCAAAACAGAACTAAACCAGGATTGTACCAGGACTTAACTAGATCTAAACAAGGACTTAAAACAGAGCTAAACTAGGTCTAAACCAGAACTAACCCAGAACTAAACCAGGTTTTACCAAAACATAACTTAACCAGGACTAAACCAGATCTAAACCAGAACTTGAACAGAACTAAACTACATCTAAATAAGATCTAAACCAGGACTAAACCAGATCTAAACCAAAACAGAACTAAAACTAAACAGGTCTAAACCAGGAAAAAACCTAGGACTTAACTTAAACTAAACTTAAACCAGAACTAAAGCAGAACTAAACCAACTAACTAAGAAGATAAACTAACCAAACCAGATTACTAAACAAGGACTACCAAAAAGAAGACTAAACCAGATCTAAAAGAACTAAACCAGACTACCAGACTAACCAGATCTAAACAAACAGAACTAAACTCTAAATAAGATCTAAACCAGGACTACACTAAATCTAAACCAAAACGGAACTAAACCAGGACTGTACCAGGACTTAACTAGATCTAAACCAGGACTTAAACAGAACTAAACTAGGTCTAAATAAGATCTAACCTGGAATTAAAACAAATCTAAACTAAAACAGAACTAAACCAGGACTAAACCAGATCTAAACCAGAACTAAACCAGATCTAAACCATACCTAAAAGACAGAACTAAACCAGGACTAAACCAAAATAGATCTAAACCAGGACTAAACCAGATCTAAACCAGAACTAAACCAGGACTAAACCAAAATAGAACTAAACCAGGACTAAACAAAATCTAAAACCAGAATTAACTAGGACTAAACCAGATCTAAACCAGGACTTAAACAGAACTAAACTAGGTCTAAATAAGATCTAACCTGGAATTAAAACAAATCTAAACTAAACCAGATCTAAACCAGAACTAAACCAGGCCTAAACCAGAATCTAAAACCAGAATTAACCAGGACTAAACCAGATCTAAACCAGAACTAAACCAGGACTAAACCAAAATAGAACTAAACCAGGACTAAACAAAATCTAAACCAGATTAACTAAACCAGGATCTAAACCAGGACTAACCTAAACCAAGAACTAAACCAGAACTAAACTTAAAATCTAAACCAGGAAAACAGAATAAACTAAATCTAAACCAGGAATTAAAACCTAAACCAAGAACTAAACCAGGACTAAACAAAATCTAAACCAGAATTAACCAGGACTAAACCAGATCTAAACCAGAACTAAACAGGCCTAAACCAAAATAGAACTAAACCAGGACTAAACAAAATCTAAACCAGAATTAACCAGGACTAAACCAGATCTAAACCAGAACTTAAACAGGCCTAAACCAAAATAGAACTAAACCAGGACTAAACAAAATCTAAACCAGAATTAACCAGGACTAAACCAGATCTAAACCAGGACTTAAACCGGTCTAACCCTGCTTAAACCCACCGTGTTCCGGGGCGTCCTGACGTTCCCGTTGGTCGGCGTGATCATGATGCTGCTGCTCTTCTTCTCCGGACTTTTCTGAGCGACTTTCTCGGGACTTGGCGGGACTTTCGGCGCCCTCCGCACCGTCCCCGCCGCCGCCTCCTCTGCCGCCGCCGCCGCCGCCGCCCTCCGTCCGAACTGCGGCGCCCCCAGGTGGATGTGGATCTTGTTGTCTTCCGTGGTGATGATGCTCCCCTGCGCGCCGAACTTGGACTGCGGAGCCTCCGAGCGCATCTTGATCACCGTCTTCCCCGGTTCTTTCACCTCGTTCACCGGCGTCGTGCTCACCGTGATGATCGACACCGGGGACGGGAAACTTTCGGAGGTTTTTTCCGGATTCCGGGCCTTGGAGACGGTGGTGATGGTGACGGGAGACTGCGCCCGCTCGAAGCCGTCCCTCACCCGGCCGCTCCCGAACGGCGCCGGTTTCGGGACGATGGTGATTTTCGGATTTCCCAAAGTCGGAATGATGGTGGCGCTGGAGAAGAAGTCCTCGGATCTGGGGCTGGTGATCTCCAGCGTCGCTCGGCTGCTTCCCGAAGTGGAGACCAAAACGAAATAAATAAAAACGGAAAAAAAAAATGAACAAGGGTTAAACATTTTTTCATATCAGAGGTGCTTTAGTCCCGGTTTGGTTCTGGTTTGGTTTTGTTTTAGTCCTGATTGGTTCAGTCCTGGTTCAGTCCTGGTTTAGATCTGGTTCAGTCCTGAGTTAGTCCTGGTTCAGTCTTGGTTTAGTCCTGGTTCAGTCCTGGTTCAGTCTTGGTTTAGTTCTGGTTTAGTTCTGGTTTAGTCCTGGTTTAGTCCTGGTTTAGTCCTGATTTAGTCCTGGTCCAGTCCTGGTCCAGTCCTGGTTTAGTCCTGGTTTAGTCCTGGTTTAGTCCTGTCCTGATTTGGTCCTGGTCTAGTCCTGGTTTAGTCCTGGTTTATTCTTGGTTTAGTCCTGGTTCAGTCCTGGTTTAGTCCTGGTTTAGTCCTGATTTAGTCCTCGTCCAGTCCTGGTCCATTCCTGGTTTATTCTTGGTTTAGTCCTGGTTCAGTCCTGGTCTCCTGGTTCGGTCCTGGTTCGGTCCTGGTTCGGTCCTGGTTCAGTCCTGGTTCGGTCCTGGTCCTGGTCCTGGTCCTGGTCCTGGTCCTGGTCCTGGTCCTGGTCCTGGTTTAGTCCTGGTCCGGTCCTGGTTTAGTCCTGGTCCTGGTTTGGTCCTGGTCCTGGTCCTGGTCCTGGTCCTGGTCCTTAGTCCTGGTCCGGTCCTGGTTTAGTCCTGGTCCGGTCCTGGTCCTGTCCTGGTGGTCCGGTCCTGGTCCTGGTCCTGGTCCGGTCCGGTCCTGGTCCTGGTCCTGGTCCTGGTCCGGTCCGGTCCTGGTTTAGTCCTGGTCCTGGTCCGGTCCTGTCCTGGTCCTGGTCCTGGTCCTGGTCCTGGTCCTGGTCCTGGTTTGGTCCTGGTCCTGGTCCTGGTCCTGGTTTAGTCCTGGTCGGTCCTGGTCCGGTCCTGGTCCTGGTCCGGTCCTGGTCCTGGTCCTGGTCCTGGTCCTGGTCCTGGTCCGGTCCTGGTCCGGTCCTGGTCCTGGTCCTGGTCCGGTCCTGGTCCTGGTCCTGGTCCTGGTCCGGTCCTGGTCCTGGTCCTGGTCCGGTCCTGGTTTAGTCCTGGTCCGGTCCTGGTCCTGGTCCTGGTCCGGTCCTGGTCCGGTCCTGGTCCTGGTCCTGGTCCTGGTCCTCCTGGTCCTGGTCCTGGTCCTGGTCCTGGTCCTGGTCCTGGTCCTGGTCCTGGTCCTGGTCCTGGTCCGGTCCTGGTTCAGTCCTGGTCCTGGTCCTGGTCCTGGTCCTGGTCCTGGTCCTGGTCCTGGTAGTCCTGGTTTAGTCCTGGTCCTGGTTTAGTCCTGGTCCTGGTCCTGGTCCGGTTAGTCCTGGTCCGGTCCTGGTCCTGGTCCTGGTTCCTAGTCCTGGTCCTGGTCCTGGTCCTGGTCCTGGTCCTGGTCCTGGTCCTGGTCCTGGTCCTGGTCCTGGTCCTGGTCCGGTCCTGGTTTAGTCCTGGTTTAGTCCTGGTCCGGTCCTGGTCCGGTCCTGGTCCGGTCCTGGTCCTGGTCCGGTCCTGGTCCTGGTCCTGGTCCTGGTCCTGGTCCTGGTTTAGTCCTGGTTTAGTCCTGGTCCTGGTCCTGGTCCGGTCCTGGTCCTGGTCCGGTCCTGGTTCTGTCACCTGCTCTCGGTGTTGGGGGTGAAGCGGATGTGCAGGGGGCTGTTCCGTGAGTTCGGTTCTTTAGTTCCGTGTCGGATCCAGGGGCTCCAGGTGTCGCTGTGTCCGGTCTGGGCGCTCGCCGGCGGGAATCGCTCCAGCACCGGCCGGGCCCGTCTCTGCCGCAGGTGGTTCATGAAGCTGTTCTCCTCCTGCACCGACTTCCTGATGAAGCCGGCGGCGGTGTCGTCGTCGGTCCACTGGGTCTGCGTGGCGCTGGAGGTCACGGGGACGTCCACCATGCGGCGCCCGCTCACGCACGGCCTCGACACGCGACTCAACCTGGAAACACCACAGCGGGTTTACATTAGGTTAGGTCACTTTATTTGTACTCGTAGGTAAATTTGCAGATTTGAGAGGCAGATCAGCCCGTGTGTCGTTCGTTCATTCGTTTTTCAATATAAAACCCAAAAAGAAAACAAAAAAATAACAGTTTTTTTTTTCTTCATTATTTGTCTCCAAAACCAAAATGAAAAAACAGATAATGATTCGGTTTTTTTTTTCAGTTTTCAATTTGGTGTTTCCCGTTTACGTGATTTCCGTGACTGCGATGTCGGACTTTTGCGCCGCATACGGACTGAACCAGGACTGATCCAGGTCCAGGACCAGACCGGGACCAGAGCAGGACTGAGACCAGGACCAGAGCGGGACCAGAGTGGGACCAGAGTGGACTCTAAGCTTTGACTCTGAGCCTCTGCAGGGTCCGAGCCTCAGCTTCGAGCTCTGGCCCTGCTGTGGACTCTGAGCCTCCGGTCTGGTCCCGGTCTGGTCTCGGTCTCAGTCCCAGTCTCAGTCCCAGTCTCAGTTCCGGTCTCAGTCCCGGTCTCAGTCCCGGCCTCAGTCCCGGTCTGGTCCCGGTCTCAGTCCCGGTCTCAGTCCCGGTCTGGTCCCGGTCTGGTCCCGGTCCCGGTTTTGCTTGGCTAAGATCACAATAAACATTAAATATATAACAAACACACAATTTATTTCAAGACAGACGTACTAAAATTGTAAACATAAATAGATTATAATTTATTCACAAGTACGATAGCACCTGGAATGAAGCTCCTTTTAAAACACAGGTGTCAAACATGCGGCCCGGGGGCCAGATGCGGCCCTCCAAGACCTTTAATCTGGCCCTCGGCTGATTTTCTACTAAAATATTTGAATTATATTTTCTATTAAAATCTTGTTAATTTTCTGTGGTGTTTATCACAGCAGCGTCTCCAGCGTCTCTGTACGTGGCCCCTCCCACCAGAGCAGCACAAATGAAGACTTGTCTCTTTCCAAACGCTCTTAAAGGACGATCGTTTTGACTGTTGACCGTGACACCCTCATCAGAAAAATGTCCAACATGAGAAAAGTGGAGCCGAGTGCAGGATTTTACAACAAAAATGGACTTATTCCTGTTTACAGACAAGTTCATGTTCAAACATTGTGTTGAAATTGCATTTTTCTTAAAGTTTCAGTATGGAGTAAGAAAGCTGTCAAAAATATTCGTGCGCATAAAATAGAAATCCGTGCGTATTTGGGAAATCCGTGCATATTTGGCTGTAGTTGTGCATAAAATAAATATTTGTAAACTCAAATGAGTCCAGTCGTACATAAAATATATTGTGTGTATTTTATCCATCAGAATACGAATTGAAAAATTACGACGTCATGAATTACAATCACGAAATGAAAATTTAGGATTACGCTTTCATCAGTACGAATACGAATTCACAGACGGAACTTTACTGTCAAAAATACGTCATCACTTCACAGACATTATTCATCGAGCAGAAGAAACATCGATCAAGATCAAGACTGAGCAGCTCAAGTTTGTATCAGAGTAAAAACAGAGTAAAAGCACAAGAAGCTACAACAGCGACCAACAAGTGGGTTAATTAAAATCTATTGTAAAAATGTCTTGAATTCGGGAACCGAACGCTGCTGTATAATATTGTGTAGAAACACCTCCTCTGAACGGGAAATTGCACCTATATGTTAGAAAACAGAGTGGAGCCAGTTGGAAACATCAGACGTAACGTTATCCCAGGGATCATTAACAAATATCAGGTTCTCTGTATGTTTAGATTAAAACATTCACGACTACAGCCACAGCGAACATCAGCCAGTCTGAACCTTCAGCTGCATTTCTCGCATGAAATACCACCAAAAGTTCCTCTGGACGCTGAAATGTCCCAGTTTACACCAAACACACCAAACTGTCCTGGTTACAGACGTCACAGCTAATGAAATGTTCCACATTACAGTTTAATGCAGCTTCCAGCAACAATTAATGTTCGTGTTTACAGGCAACACCTTGGTATGTTTACAGTATTTACCGGTAAGTTGAACGTCACCGTGACGTGGATGGATTTGCTCATTATAACCCATTATAACTCATGTATAACCCATTATAACTCATGTATAACCCATTATAACTCATGTATAACCCATTATAACCCATTATAACTCATGTATAACCCATTATAACTCATGTATAACCCATTATAACTCATGTATAACCCATTATAACCCATTATAACTCATGTATAACCCATTATAACCCATTATAACTCATGTATAACCCATTATAACTCATGTATAACCCATTATAACTCATGTATAACCCATTGTCTGAAATGCAGCTGAAGGTTCAGACTGACTGATGCTCGCTGTGGCTGTAGTCGTGAATGTTTTAATCTAAACATACAGAGAACCTGATATTTGTTAATTAGCCCTGGGATAACGTTACGTCTGATGTTTCCAACTGGCTCCACTCTGTTTTCTAACATATAGGTGCAATTTCCCGTTCAGAGGAGGTGTTTCTACACAATATTATACAGCAGCGTTCGGTTCCCGAATTCAAGACATTTTTACAATAGATTTTAATTAACCCACTTGTTGGTCGCTGTTGTAGCTTCTTGTGCTTTTACTCTGTTTTTACTCTGATACAAACTTGAGCTGCACAGTCTTGATCTTGATCGATGTTTCTTCTGCTCGATGGATAATGTCTGTGAAGTGATGACGTATTTTTGACAGTAAAGTTCCGTCTGTGAATTCGTATTCGTACTGATGAAAGCGTAATCGTAAATTTTCATTTCGTGATTGTAATTCATGACGTCGTAATTTTTCAATTCGTATTCTGATGGATAAAATACACACAATATATTTTATGTACGACTGGACTCATTTGAGAGTTTACAAATATTTATTTTATGTGCAACTACAGCCAAATATGCACGGATTTCTATTTTATGCGCACGAAATATTTTTGACAGCTTTCTTACTCCATATTTCAGATTGTTCATAATATTATTATAAAAGAAAGAGTTCCACAATTAAAAAAGATTTCTGTAATAGATTTGCGTTTCCTTACAAAAATATTTGAACTTATTGTTATTTTTGGGGTTTATATGTCATGAGTTTTCTGATCCGGCCCCTTTAGGATCAAAGCAGGTTGAATACGGCCCCCGGACCAAAATGAGTTTGACACCCCTGTTTTAAAACAATTGGTTCTAGATCTTGAAACTGAATTTGGTTTAGAGGATGTTGGTCTAGGTTAGGACAGGTCTAAGTTAAAGATTCCTCAAACATGAACACTTTAAATACAACTTCCGACGGTCACTGAGAAGGAAACGACTATAAACGACTGTAACACGGTAAAAGTTCTGAAAAGTCCGGTTTGCAGAATGGGTCTGATTTATAAAGAGACCACAATATTGGATCCTCATTGTTCAAACCAAACCGTTTCTGAACCACTCTAGTGAAAACAAAATGCATCACCCTCACCTCCTCATGCTCTCCAGCTCCTGTGTGACCTTCTCAAACTCCTCGTTCCTCTGCGCGTTCCTCTCCTCTTCCTCCCTGAGCCTCCTCTTCATCCCGGCGTGTTCCACCTGCAGCTGCGAGATCCTGTCCTCCAGGTTCATCAGCTCGTGGACCTTCTCCTTCAGCGTCACGTTCTCCGCCCTCAGCTCCTCGTTCCTCTCCTCCTCCGCTCTGAACCGCATCCTCAGCTCCGTCTCCGCCTCTCCTTTCTCTATGGCTTTGCTCCGGGCCACCTCCGCCTTCAGCTCCTCCATCGTTTTCGCCAGAGAGTTCGACTTTTCCTGCTCCGACCGGAAACGTTTCTCCAGCAGGTCGTACTCGTCTCCCGTCTTCATCAGGTCTCCCTCCACGATCTCCAAACGCTTCAGCCGACTCCGGAGTTTGTTGATTTCCAAGCTGAACTCCTCTGAGATTTGACCTTTTTCCTGGAGGTTTCGCTCGCTCACCGCCAACTTATTTTGCAAATCCTTCTCTCTTTTTTCCAGATCTTCGCTCTTGGCGTTGGCGTTCGTCAGGTTGGCGTTCAGCTGCTTGCTTTTCTCCTGCTCGCTCGTCAGCTGCCTCTGCATCTCCGCCACTCGTTCCTCCATCTCCGACTTCACCTTCAGCCACTTTTTACTCTCCTCGATCAGCTTTTCCGTAACTTCCGAAACTTTAGCTTGTTCCTCTTTAAATTTCCCGCTGAGCTCTTCGCATTTTTCCTCTTCCGTTTTCAACCTCTCCGTCAAATTCTTTCGTTCGTCGGCCATGATCACCGCGAGCGATTTGAGTTTCGCGATGTCGTCTTTTAGAAACTTCTCGGTCTTCTCGAACTTGGCCTCGGCGGACTGCAGCTCCTTCACTTTCGCCTTCACGGCCTCCAGCTCCACGGACAATTCTTTCACGTTCTGTTTCTCTTTCTCCAAATTGGAACACAGCTGGAGACTTTCGGTTTTGCTCTTGTTAAAAATCCCTTCGAGCTTCTCCATCTGTCCCATCCGCTTCTGGACTTTCTCGAACTCCAGCTTCAGCATCTTACTTTGGTTCTGAGCTTCTTGCAGCTTCACTTTAAACTCCTTACACTGCGATTCCATTTTGGTCAGCTCCTCGTCCTTCCCTTCCATCTCCAGGACCTTTTTCCGCAAACTTTCCAACTCCGAAACCAAATTTGGGTTTTCGTTTTTGCTGATTTTCTCTGTCAGTTCCTTCAGGTCGTTTTCAGACTTCTGCAGGACTTTGTTTCTCTCCTCCAGCTCCTCGATCTTGTTGGCGAGCGAGACCAGTTTGAGTCGAAGCTGCCGCATTTGTGAGTCTTGCGCCAGGAGTTTGTTGGTCATGTCTTCTTGTTCGTTTAAAAGTTTCGCCGATTTCTGCTCGAGCTCGGCCTCCATTTTGAGGATGGTGTGGGCGTCTTCTTGGGTTTTCTGGTTTAAGGCGGCGACGCGCTCCTCTCGCTGCTGCAGTTTGAGGCTCAGGTCTTGTATCTTCTGGTTCTGCTGGTCGGTTTGCTCCACGTGCTTCTGCCGGTCGTCCACCAGCAGAAGGACGAAGGAGCGGAGCTGCATCAGTTCAGACTTGAGTTTGTCCAGCTGTCGGCGGTGCTCTTTGTCTTTGTGAGACTGGTACAACTTCTCCTGCTCCACCAGACGCTTCAGTCTGGAGACAAACACAAACATGAAAATCAAATACTACTGCTACTACTAGAGCCCGACCGATATGGATTTTGCTGTGGCCGATATGAAACCGATATAATGGACGTTGGAGCTGCCGATAGCCGATATAATCGCCGATATATTTAGTGATGTAAAAATTCACTGTAAATGTTTAATTGTTTAAAAAACTTAGGTTTGGCTCTGGTGGATTTTAAATTGGGTTTATTTAGGCAAAATTTATTGTTATTCTGCCTCTTTACATCATATTTACAGACAGTAGGTTGGCATTTTTGCATCACATTCTAGACACTAGTGATGGGGATTCCAGTTCTTTTTAGAGAACCGGCTCTTTTGGCTCGGCTCACTAAAAGCTTCTGGTTCTTTTGGCTCCCAAGTGGCTCTTCAGATTGTTTTGTTGCAAGCAGGACTAAAGCACGTCTAAAGCAGGACTGAATCAGGACTGAACCAGCCAAATATGCTCCTTTTTTTTATCCTACGTACACGCAAATTTCTCAAAGTTTCGTTTTCAGCCGCTGCCGCTGTCAAACCACGAATCTGCACGCGGCGTGAACAGGAAAAAAGTGAGAGAAAGAGAAAACACGGCTCCCAATAAGGATCAGGCTCCCGTCGTTCGCTTCAAAGAGTCGGTTCTAAGAGTCATTTCGTTCGCGACGGACCCATAACTAGTAAAGAAAGTAGTGCTATTAGCCTTTAGCCGTAAATACGTGCGCGCCGCGGTAATTAATTATATGCGCAAATGTCATAATTCACACGTCTGTTCACAGCTCATTTACATCAGTGCAGGTCCAGGAGCAAATATACAGACAATATAATCACTTTAGAACAGACCAATAGAAAACAGTCTGTTTATGTGCGGGAGCTACAGCAGCTAACCCATAACAAATGACAAAAACTAGCTTCAGAGTCGACATATTTCCAACACTCACCGCTCACACAGGCTCCTCCCACATCACAAATCTGCACTAATAAATGTCCTTTTAATCCAGACTCAAACCGATTGTCCGAAAAAAGAAAATAATCTCAGTGTTTGGATCTGTGTCTGCAGGTGTAAACAAACACACGTGACTCTGTGGTGTGTTCAGGGACAGTACGTGACTCTGTGGTGTGTTCAGGGACAGTACGGACACACACACAGACAAATGATTCCGTAGATAAATACTGATGTGGAGCCACATATTAGGACATTTATCTGTCTGTAAATTGGATTAAATGAACAGAATGTAGAGAGTCTAATTTTAGATTTTTAACGATGTATCACATGCCCACGTGAAAATATCGGCCCCTATCAGCAAGCATATCGGCCGATAGCAGATATGCCTTCAGGTGCCCATATCAGCCGATAATATCGGCCAACCGATATATCAGTCGGGCTCTAGCTACTACTACTACTACTACTACAGTACTATTACTGTTACTACTTCAACTACTATTACTACAACAACAACTACTACTACTGCTACTACTACTACTACAGTACTATTACTGTTACTACTACTGTTACTACTCCTCCTACTACTACTACTGTTACTACTACTACTACTACTACTACTACTGTTACTACTACTACTATTACTACTACTGTTACTACTACTACTACTACTAATACTGTTACTACTCCTCCTACTACTACTACTGTTACTACTACTACTACTACTACTACTACTACTACTACTACTACTACTACTACTGTTACTACTACTACTACTACTACTACTACTACTACTACTACTACTACTACTACTACTACTACTACTACTACTACTGCTCGACCAGGCGCTTCAGTCTGGAAACAAACAGAAACATGAAAAACAAATACAGCTACTACTTCTACAGTACTATTACTATTACTACTACTACTATTACTGTTATTACTACTAGTACTACTGCTACTGCTACTACTGCTACTACTATTACTGCTACTACTACGACTACTACTACTACAGCTACTAATACTACACTAGGCGTTTCAGTATATATAGTGTAAAAACACATTTGGTACTAATGCTACCATGTACACGTATGTGTGTGTTTGTGTAGTGTATGACCTGACTCGGTGTGTGTAGTGTATGACCTGACTCAGTGTGGGTATATGACCTGACTTGGTGTGTGTAGTGTATGACCTGATTCTGTGTGTCTGTCACCTGACTCTGTGTGTGTGTGTGTCTGTGACCTGACTTGGTGTGTATGTGTGTATGACCTGACTCAGTGTGTGTGTGTGTATGACCTGACTCAGTGTGTGTTTGTGACCTGACTTGGTGTGTGTAGTGTAGTGTGTGACCTGACTCAGTGTGTGTAGTGTGTGACCCGACTCAGTGTGTGTAGTGTGTGACCTGACCCAGTGTGTCTGTCACCTGACTCTGTGTTTGTGTGTGTCTGTGACCTGACTCGGTGTGTGAGACCTGACTCAGTGTGTGTATGTGTGTGTGTGTGTGTGTGTGTCTGTGACCTGACTCGGTGTGTGTGTATGACCTGACTCTGTGTGTGTGTATGACCTGACTCAGTGTGTGTGTGTGTATGACCTGAATCGGTGTGTATGACCTGAGTCGGTGTGTGTGTGTATGACCTGAGTCGGTGTGTGTGTGTGTATGACCTGACTCGATGTGTGTGTATGACCTGACTCAGTGTGTGTGTGTGTATGACCTGAGTCGGTGTGTGTGTATGAAATGACTCGGTGTGTGTGTGTATGAGCTGACTCTGTGTGTGTATGACCTGACTCTGTGTGTGTATGACCTGACTCGGTGTGTGTGTGTATGACCTGACTCGATGTGTGTGTGTATGACCTGACTCGATGTGTGTGTGTGTATGACCTGACTCTGTGTGTGTGTGTATGACCTGACTCGGTGTGTGTGTATGACCTGACTCGGTGTGTGTGTATGACCTGACTCGGTGTGTGTGTATGACCTGACTCGATGTGTGTGTATATGACCTGACTCGGTGTGTGTGTATGACCTGACTCGGTGTGTGTATGACCTGACTCGATGTGTGTATGACCTGACTCGATGTGTGTGTGTATGACCTGACTCTGTGTGTGTGTGTGTATGACCTGACTCGGTCTTGTTCCAGCAGGTTGGTGAAGTCGTCGCTCTTGGTGATAAACTCTCGGTGTTTGAGTTTCTCCGAGTCGAGTTCTGAAACTGTTCGTCTGTGAAGTTTCTCCACCAACAACAGCTGCTCCAACATCCTCCTGTACGTCTCCCTCTGCTTCACCTCCAGATGATCCAACTGCAGAAGAAACAAACATCTTCAACATCTCCAACATCCTCCTGTACGTCTCCCTCTGCTTCACCTCCAGATGATCCAACTGAAACACACAAACATCTTCAACATCTCCAACATCCTCCTGTACGTCTCCCTCTGCTTCACCTCCAGATGATCCAACTGCAGAAGAAACAAACATCTTCAACATCTCCAACATCCTCCTGTACGTCTCCCTCTGCTTCACCTCCAGATGATCCAACTACAGAAGAAACAAACATCTTCAACATCTCCAACATCCTCCTGTACGTCTCCTCTCTGCTTCACCTCCAGATGATCCAACTGCAGAAGAAACAAACATCTTCAACATCTCCAACATCCTCCTGTACGTCTCCTCTGCTTCACCTCCAGATGATCCAACTACAGAGAAACAAACATCTTCAACATCTCCAACATCCTCCTGTACGTCTCCCTCTGCTTCACCTCCAGATGATCCAACTACAGAAGAAACAAACATCTTCAACATCTCCAACATCCTCCTGTACGTCTCCCTCTGCTTCACCTCCAGATGATCCAACTACAGAAGAAACAAACATCTTCAACATCTCCAACATCCTCCTGTACGTCTCCCTCTGCTTCACCTCCAGATGATCCAACTGCAGAAGAAACAAACATCTTCAACATCTCCAACATCCTCCTGTACGTCTCCCTCTGCTTCACCTCCAGATGATCCAACTGAAGAAAACAAACATCTTCAACATCTCCAACATCCTCCTGTACGTCTCCCTCTGCTTCACCTCCAGATGATCCAACTGCAGAAGAAACAATCTCCTCCTCCTCCTCTCTCTCCTCTCTCTCTCCTCCTCTCCTCTCCTCCTCCTCCTCCTCCTCCTCTCTCACCTCTCTCTCCTCTCCTCTCTCCTCCTCCTCTCTCTCTCCTCTCTCTCTCTCTCTCTCTCCTCCTCCTCTCCTCTCTCTCCTCCTCCTCCTCCTCTCCTCCTCCTCCTCCTCTTCCTCTCTCCTCTCTCTCTCTCCTCCTCCTCCTCTTCCTCACCTCTGCCATGGGCGTCTCGTACACGTCCTCTCTCTCCTCCTCTCTCTCTCCTCCTCCTCTCTCTCTCTCTCCTCTCCTCTTCCTCCTCCTCCTCCTCTCTCCTCCTCCTCCTCTCTCTCTCTCTCTTCCTCTCTCCTCTCTCCTCTCTCTCCTCTCTTCTCCTCCTCCTCTCTCCTCTCCTCTCTCCTCCTCCTCTCTCCTCCTCTCTCTCCTCTCTCTCCTCCTCTCTCTCTCCTCCTCCTCTCTCTCTCTCCTCTCTCTCTCTCCTCCTCCTCCTCCTCTCCTCTCCTCCTCCTCTCTCTCCTCCTCCTTCCTCCTCTTCTCTCCTCCTCCTCCTCCTCTCCTCTCCTCCTCCTCCTCTCTCTCCTCCTCTTCCTCTCCTCCTCCTC
>NW_026571036.1:2344863-2359863 GCF_026225935.1 Boleophthalmus pectinirostris
GTTTTCAGAAAGTTTTTTGTTTACATCGACCTGCATAAATCCTCCATCGAGCGCCGTCATAACTACATGACTGTGGGCGGCGATGTAGGAAGAAGGAGAAAGCTCTGCCAGCCAATCAGAATCCTCATTTCAACAACAACAACAAAGAGTCACTTCCTGTTCCTTCCTGAACAACAAATAAACAAAATAAACAATTATAATAATATAATATATAATAATATAATCACTGAGCTCCGAGCCTCATGTGTCTCTGCTCATGAAACACATAAAAAGTGTTTCACCAGGAAGAAACACGACTGCTGCCCTGACGCTTCATCATCATCAACATCAACATCAACATCGTCACTGTCGTCACTGTCGTCGTCGTCACTGTCGTCGTCGTCGTCACTGTCATCGTCGTCACTGTCGTCGTCGTCGTCGTCGTCACTGTCAACGTCGTCGTCATCGTCATCGTCACTGTCAATGCCGTCGTCGTCACTGTCGTCGTCGTCGTCGTCGTCACTGTCAACGACGTCGTCGTCATCGTCACTGTCACTGTCAACGTCGTCGTCACTGTCAACGTCGTCGTCGTCGTCACTGTCAACGTCGTCGTCATCATCGTCATTGTCACTGTCAACGTCGTCGTCACTGTCAACGTCGCCGTCGTCGTCACTGTCAATGTCGTCGTCACTGTCAATGTCGTCGTCACTGTCAATGTCGTCGTCACTGTCAATGTCGTCATCGTCACTGTCAATGTCGTCGTCATCATCATCATTGTCGTCACTGTCAACGTCATCGTCACTGTCAACGTCGTCGTCGTCGTCACTGTCAATGTCGTCGTCACTGTCATGTCGTCGTCGTCACTGTCAATGTCGTCGTCACTGTCAATGTCGTCGTCACTGTCAATGTCGTCGTCACTGTCAATGTCGTCGTCATCGTCATCGTCGTCGTCACTGTCAACGTCGTCGTCACTGTCAACGTCGTCGTCATCGTCATCAGAGCAAAAGGGAAACACTTTTGACTCCTAAAACTCTGTTTCTTTCACTTTACACACAAACACTAAACCAGAGTTTTACACAATCTTCACTCGAGCTGGTGTTTTTACAAAGATTCATTTTCAGAAGTAAATCTGCCGTTTGTGTGTAAAAGACGAGTTCACACTAGAGCAGGAGAGTCAAACTCATTTTGTTCCAGGGTCGTATCCAACCGACTTTAATCCCAAAGTGTCCGGATCAGAAAACTCATGTCATATAAACCCCAAAAATAACAATAAGTTCAAATATTTGTGCAGAGAAACACAAATCTATTACAGAAATCTTTTTTAATTGATGAACTCTTTCTTTTACAAAATATTATAATATTATGAACAACCTGAAACTTTAAGAAAAATACAATTTCAACACAAAGTTTTAACTTTAACTTGTCTGTAAACAGGAATAAGTCCATTTTTGTTGTAAAATCCTGCACTCGGCTCCACTTTTCTCATGTTGGACATTTTTCTGATGAGGGTGTCACGGTCAACAGTCAAAACGATCGTCCTTTAAGAGCGTTTGGAAAAGAGACAAGTCTTCATTTGTGCTGCTCTGGTGGGAGGGGCCACGTACAGAGACACTGGAGACGCTGCTGTGATAAACACCACAGAAAATTAACAAGATTTTAATAGAAAATATTATTACAATATTTTAGTAGAAAATCAGCCGAGGGCCAGATTAAAGGTGTTGGAGGGCCGGATCTGGCCCATGGGCCGTATGTTTGACACCCCTGCATAAGGGGCTGTAACGATATCCACGTCTCACGATACGATATCGTCACAGTATGAACCTCACTGTACGATATTTATTCCAATATCGAGGGAAAGTTTGCGATATGTTGGGAAGTTTCACGATTAGGAATGTAACAATATCCAAATCTCTATGTGCGATATTTTCACGATGTACATCTCACGATACGATATTTATTGTGATATTTTGTGGAGGCTGAAGAGCTAAAACTGTCAGGATGTTTCATTTTCCTTTTAAAATTCCTTGACAAAACTTAACCCAAAGAACTAAGAGTTAAAAGTGTTGGAACTGTTATTTCTTCTTGTCGTCTGCACTGAAATGGAGCAAAGGATCATGGTCTATGTAGTTCCTCTGTGGTTTTTGGCGCTATTGCTGCACCAAAACTCTTCATTTAAACAAACAGACTTGTAATTCGAAATATTGTGATGATCCACGATATTATTGTGAGAACTTTGACGATACGATATCACGATATTTTGGTTATTGTTACATCTGTAGTAAACACAAAGGGAAATGTCTCTGTTTTTTAAAATTCCCAGTGTTCACGTAAACGAGCCCTGTCCCTGTCGGTCCCTGTCGGTCCCTGTCGGTCCCTGTCGGTCCCTGTCGGTCCCTGTCGGTCCCTGTCGGTCCCTGTCGGACTTTGTCCTGACTCTTCTCCTGTGGTCGAGCTTTAACGAGACGTTTATTTTTAGAGTCTTCAGGGACGTCCACCGTCCTGAAGAACAACAACAACAGCTGAGACTGAGAATCTAACCCACAACCTCCTCACCGCAAGAAGACGCGATAACCACTCTGCCACACACACAGGGACCAACAACAGACCTGGTTTAGACCTGGTTTAGACCTGGTTTAGACCTGGTTTAGACCTGGTTTAGACCTGGTTTAGTCCTGGTTTAGTCCTGGTTTAGACCTGGTTTAGACCTGGTTTAGACCTGGTTTCGATCTAGTTTTAGTCCTGGTTTAGACCTGGTTTAGTCCTGGTTTAGTCCTGGTTTAGACCTGGTTTAGTTCCTGGTTTAGACCTGGTTTAGACCTGGTTTAGACCTGGTTTAGAGACCTGGTTTAGACCTGGTTTAGACCTGGTTTAGACCTGGTTTAGTCCTGGTTTTAGACCTGGTTTAGACCTGGTTTAGACCTGGTTTAGACCTGGTTTAGGGTTTAGTCCTGGTTTAGTCCTGGTTTAGACCTGGTTTAGACCTGGTTTAGACCTGGTTTAGTCCTGGTTTAGTCCTGGTTTTAGTCCTGGTTTTAGACCTGGTTTAGACCTGGTTTAGTCCTGGTTTAGACCTGGTTTAGACCTGGTTTTAGACCCTGGTTTAGTCCTCCTGGTTTAGACCTGGTTTAGACCTGGTTTAGTCCTGGTTTAGAGACCTGGTTTAGACCTGGTTTAGACCCTGGTTTAGTCCTGGTTTAGTCCTGGTTTTAGACCTGGTTTAGACCTGGTTTAGACCTGGTTTAGTCCTGGTTTAGACCTGTTTAGTCCTGGTTTAGTCCTGGTTTAGTCCTGGTTTAGACCTGGTTTAGACCTGGTTTAGTCCTGGTTTAGTCCTGGTTTAGACCTGGTTTAGACCTGGTTTAGACCTGGTTTAGTCCTGGTTTAGTCCTGGTTTAGTCCTGGTTTAGACCTGGTTTAGTCCTGGTTTAGACCTGGTTTAGACCTGGTTTTAGTCCTGGTTTAGTCCTGGTTTAGTCCTGGTTTAGACCTGGTTTAGACCTGGTTTAGTCCTGGTTTAGACCTGGTTTAGTCCTGGTTTAGTCCTGGTTTAGTCCTGGTTTAGTCCTGGTTTAGACCTGGTTTAGACCTGGTTTAGACCTGGTTTAGTCCTGGTTTAGTCCTGGTTTTTAGACCTGGTTTAGTCCTGGTTTAGACCTGGTTTTAGACCTGGTTTAGACTCCTGGTTTAGTCCTGGTTTAGACCTGGTTTAAGACCTGGTTTAGTCCTGGTTTAGTCCTGGTTTAGACCTGGTTTAGTCCTGGTTTAGTCCTGGTTTAGACCTGGTTTAGACCTGGTTTAGACCTGGTTTAGACCTGGTTTAGTGGTTTAGTCCTGGTTTAGACCTGGTTTAAGACCTGGTTTAGACCTGGTTTCCCTGGTTTAGTCCTGGTTTAGACCTGGTTTAGTCCTGGTTTAGTGGTTTAGACCTGGTTTAGACCTGGTTTAGTCCTGGTTTAGAGACCTGGTTTAGACCTGGTTTAGACCCTGGTTTAGTCCTGGTTTAGTCCTGGTTTAGACCTGGTTTAGACCTGGTTTAGACCTGGTTTAGACCTGGTTTAGTCCTGGTTTAGACCTGGTTTAGAGGTTTAGACCTGGTTTAGACCTGGTTTAGACCTGGTTTTTTAGACCTGGTTTAGTCCTGGTTTAGACCTGGTTTAGTCCTGGTTTAGACCTGGTTTTAGACCTGGTTTAGACCTGGTTTTAGTGGTTTAGACCTGGTTTAGACCTGGTTTAGTCCTGGTTTAGTCCTGGTTAGACCTGGTTTAGACCTGGTTTAGACCTGGTTTAAGTAGACCCTGGTTTAGTGGTTTAGTCCTGGTTTTAGTCCACACACACAGGGGCCGAGGTGGGTAAAGTGTTTTGCCCAAGGACACAACGACAGTGTTCATCTGTGGGAGCTGGAATCACACCGTGATCCTCAGTGGATTTGACCCTCGACCAATGATGATTTTTTTTTTTTTTTTTTTTTTTTTTTTTTTTTTTTTTTTTGTTTTTTTTTTTTTTTTTTTTTTTTTTTTTTTTGTCGAGATTCAAACCGGTTGTTGGTTTAAACGATGCCGGACTGAACCAGGACTGAACCAGGACTGAACCAGGACTGAACCAGGACTGAACCAGGACTGAACCAGGACTGACCAGGACTGAACCAGGACTGACTACCAGGACTGAACCAGGACTGAACCAGGACTGAACCAGGACTGAACTGTTTTCACTCCTGGTCTGGTCCCTATCTGGTCCCGATCTCAGTCCCGGTCTCAGTCCTGGTCTCAATCACAGTCTGGTCCTAATCTGGTCCTGGTCTCAGTCCCAGTCTCAGTCCCGGTCTCAGTCCCGGTCTCAGTCCTGGTCTGGCCCTGGACCTGTTTTAGTCCTGGTTCAATCTGGCATTTCAGTTTAAGTCACGTAAACAAGAAAAATCCGTTATCCAATTTTTTCCATTTTTCATTGAAACACAAAATCAAAAAATGAAAAAAAAAAAAAAAACCAAAACAAATCATCTGTTTTTTTTTCATTTTGGTTTTGGAGACAAATAATGAAGAAAACTGTTGATTTTTATTAAATGTTGGTTTTATTTTGAAAAACAATGGACACAGATTGTGAGCAGTGAAAGTGAAAAATGTCCCTGTGAAGTTCGTCTTGTGATTAAACCTGTCGACCACCAGGGGGCAGAAGTCGCGCAGACAGACTCAACTGGTTTTGTAAAATACTCACATTTTTACAAAAACAAAATAAAGCTTCAGGTGAATTTATCCTCAGTAAGAAACCAGGATAAACTCTCGTCTTTTTTGGAGCAGAGCAGATACAGAGCAGCAGTATTTCTCACAGAGTTATTTTATTTCAGTGTAAAAAAAACAAAACCACAGTTAATTTAAAATATTTGCCTCAGACGTGATTTTAAAGATTTTACTTCCTCAAACATGAATCAGTGTAAATATTTGTCGTGAGCTGGAACACGACGCAGAGTCTGAAAGTGATTTAAGAGCAGTGTCGGGGAGTAACAGATTACATGTACCAGAGTAATCAGAGTACAAATGATGAGTAACTGTATTCAGTTACAGTTACTGTTTCAGTGAGTGGGAATTGGATTACAGTTACTTTGTTCAAATAAATGGATTACACAGAGGGATTTAACTGTTTTCACATTTTGGGCTAAACCAGGACTAAAACCAGGTCTAAACCAGGTCTAAACCAGGACTAAACCAGGTCTAAACCAGGACTAAAACAGGTCTAAACCAGGTCTAAAACCAGGTCTAAACCAGGTCTAAACCAAGTCTAAACCAGGACTAAACCAGGTCTAAACCAGGACTGAAACAGGACTAAAACAGGACTAAACTAGATCTAAAACCAGGTCTAAACCCAGGTCTAAACCAGGTCTAAAACCAGGACTAAAACAGGTCTAAACTAGATCTAAAACCAGGTCTAAACCCAGGTCTAAACCAGGACTAAAATCAGGTCTAAAACCAGGTCTAAAACCAGGACTAAACCAGGTCTAAAACCAGGACTAAACCAGGACTAAAACCAGGTCTAAAACCAGGACTAAATCAGGACTAAACCAAGACTAAAACAGGACTAAACCAGGACTAAACCAGGACTAAATCAGGACTAAACCAGGACTAAATCCTGCTGTGTGGACGTGTTTCTTCTTCTTCTATCAATAATATTTTTTATTTGGTTCAGTAAAGTCCGGACTTTTTATTTTCTTTTATCAGACAAAACTTCTTATGTGAAGATTTCCTCGTCTTTGTTTCTCTAGAACAAATCAAGTATCCAAAGTAATCAGATTACATTACTCACTTTAAGTAATTTAATGGATTCTGTTATAAACTACTCCTCCTTGAACCGTCACCTTATCGTGGTGGAGGTTTGAGCCCGAATGATCCCAGGAGCTCTGTTGTCGGGGGCTTCATGCCCCTGGTCGGGTCACCCAAGGCAAACAGGTCCGGGGGGACGGGTCAGATGAAGAACAGTTCAGACGCCCCTATGATGAGTCACACTCAGAGGCCAGTTACGTCGCCTGGATTGGCGTCACCGGGGCCTCACCCTGGAGCCAGGCCTGGGGTGGGAGCTCGTCAGCGAGCGCCTGGTGGCCGGGCCTCCCCCCACGGGGCTCGGCCGGGCTCAGCCCGAAGGAGCGACGTGGGGCCGTCCTCACGTGGGCCCACCACCCGCAGGAGGATCCATATGGGGCCGGTGCAGAGAGATCTGGGCGGCAGTCGACGGCGGGGGCCTCGACGACCAGATCTCCAGACATGGAGACTGTGGCTCTGGGGACATGGAATGTCACCTCGCTGGGGGGGAGGAGCCTGAGCTTGTGTGGGAGGGGGGGGGGCTGGTGTGGGCTCATTGCCCCACAGCTCAGCCGCTGTGTGGAACACTGGACCAGCTCTACACTCTCCATCGGTGCTCGAGGTTCATGGGAGTTTGCCCAACCAGTCCACATGTGTTTTGTGGACTTGGAGAAGGCATTCGACCGTGTCCCTCGTGGTGTCCTGTGGGGGGCGCTCTGGGAGTCTGGGGTCCGGTCCCTGTATGACCGGAGCAGGAGCTGTGTTCGTTGCCGGCAGTAAGTCAGACCTGTTCCCGGTGCATGTTGGACTCCGCCAGGGCTGCACCTGTCACCGGTTCTGTTCATTGTTTTTATGGACAGAATTTCTAGGCGCAGTCAGGGGTCGGAGGGTCCGGTTTGGGGACCACAGGATTTCATCTCTGCTGTTTGCGGATGATGTTGTCCTGTTGGCTTCATCGAACCAGGACCTGCAATGTGCACTGGGGCGGTTTGGCCTGAGTGTGAAGCGTCTGGGATGAAGATCAGCTCTTCTAAGTCTGAGGCCATGGTTCTCGACCGAAAAAGGTGGCTTGCCCTCTCCGGTGGGTGGAGAGTCTCTTGCCTCAAGTGGAGGAGTTCAAGTATCTCGGGGTCTTGTTCACGAGTGAGGGAAGGACGGAACGTGAGATTGACAGGTGGACAGGTGCAGCTTCGGCAGTGATGCGGTCGCTGTATCGGTTGTTGGGTGAAGAGGAGCTGAGTCGAAAGGCGAAGCTCTCGATTTACCGGTCAGTCTTCGTTCCTCCTCTCACCTCTGGTCATGAGCTCTGGGTAGTGACCGAAAGGACGAGATCGCGGATACAAGCGTTGAAATGAGTTTCCTCCGCAGGGCGTCTGGGCGTCTCCCTTAGAGATCGGGTGAGGAGCTCAGTCACACGGGAGGAGCTCGGAGTAGAGCCGCTGCTCCTCCACGTGGAGAGGAGCCAGTTGAGGCTCGGGCGTCTGTTCTGATGTCTCCTGGACGTCTCCCTCGGGAGGTGTTCATGTCCCACCGGGAGGAGGCCCCGGGGAAGACCCAGGACACACTGGAGGGACTATGGACTGGACTGGACTGGGAACGACTCGGGGTCCAACAGGAGGAGCTGGAGGAAGTGTCTGGGGTGAAGGAAGTCTGGGAGTCCCTGCTTAGGCTGCTGCCCCCGCGACCCGACCCCGGATAAGCGGAAGAAAATGGATGGATGGATGTTATAAACTACATTTTGGTGTATGTAATCTGTAATCTGTAATCTGTAGGGGATTACATTTTCAAAGTAAACTTTCCGACACTGTTTAAGAGTAAATGTTTTTTTTTCTTTTGTGCCACGTCAGAGCGAGAGACTGAAACGTTTGTGTGAATAAAAAATAAAAAGGACGTGGCCCCAGAGTCTCGACTCCGTGTGACTCTGACCCGAGCGTCGCCACGGCAACAAAACACAAACACAACAACACCACAACCCGGACGCCACGAGAGGAGGAGGAGAAGAAAGAAGAGAAGAAAGAGAGGGAGGAGAGGAGGAGAGGAGGAGAGGAAAGAGAGAAGAGAGGAGGAGAAGAAAGAAGAGAAGAGAAGAGAGGGAGGAGAGGAGGAGAGGAAAGAAAGGAGGGGAGAGAGGAGGAGAGAGGAGGAGAAGAGAAGAAAGAAGAGAGGGAAGATAGGGAGGAGGAGAGGAAAGAGAGAAGAGAGGAGGAGAAGAAAGAGAAGAAAGAGAGGAGGAGAGAGGAAAGAGAAGAGAGGGAGGAGAGGAAAGAAAGGAGGGGAGAGAGGAGGAGAAGAGAAGAAAGAAGAGAGGGAAGATAGGGAGGAGAGAGGAAAGAGAGGAGGGGAGAGGAGAGAGAGGAAAGAGAGAAGAGAGGAGGAGAGGAAAGAGAAGAAAGAGATGAGGAGAGAGAGAAGAGAGAAGGAGAGAGAGAAGGAGAGAAGGAGAGAGACAAGAGAGAGAGAAGAAGAGAGAGAGAGAGAGAGAGAAGAGAGAGAGAAGAGAGAGAGAGAGAGAGAGAGAGAGAGAGAGAGAGAGAGAGAGAGAGAAGAGAGAGAGAGAGAGAGAGAGAGAGAGAGAGAGAGAGAGAGAGAGAGAGAGAAGAGAGAGAGAGAGAGAGAGAGAGAGAGAGAGGAGAGAAGAGAGAGAGAGAGAGAGAGAGAGAGAGAGAGAGAGAGAGAGAAGGAGAGAGAGAGAGAGAGAGAGAGAGAGAGAGAGAGAGAAGGAGAGAGAGAAGGAGAGAGAGTAGAGAGAAGGAGAGAGAGAGAGAGAGAGAGAGAGAGAGAGAAGGAGAGAGAGAAGGAGAGAGAGAGAAGAGAGAGAGAGAGAGAGAGAGGAGAGAGAGAGAGAGAGAGAGGTGGAGAGGTGGAGAGAGGTGGATGTTTGTGGGGATTATGTAATAGTTTCTGTGAACATGAGCTCATCACATTCCTCGAAACCTCCGGAGAAAAGCCGGAGTCTGGACGAGTGGGATCCTCAGGTGGAGCTCGGACTCGTTTACGCTTCAGGTCCGTGTCGGTCCTGGACCTGATCACACGAAAACTAAACTCCGAACACGAATCTCAGCTCAAGTCCAAGTGTGTGTTTGATTTTATGAACTAAAACCTGAACCTGCCCAGAGACGAAGGTGCAAATGTTCTGTCCCCGTTTCATTCATAAACAAACTCAACTAAACATAAAATAAACTCTTATGTTTTCAGACCAAGAGATTTGACTAAACCAGGTCTAAACCAGGACTAAACCAGGTCTAAACCAGGTCTAAACCAGGTCTAAACCAGAGATGAACCAGGACTGAACCAGGACTAAACCAGGACTAAACCAGCGCTGAACCAGGACTAAACCAGGTCTAAACCAGAGATGAACCAGGACTGAACCAGGTCTAAACCAGGACTAAACTAGAACTAAACCAGGACTAAACCAGGACTAAACCAGGACTAAACCAGGTCTAAACCAGGACTAAACCAGAGATGAACCAGGACTGAACCAGGACTAAACCAGGACTAAACCAGCGCTGAACCAGGACTAAACCAGGTCTAAACCAGAGATGAACCAGGACTAAACCAGGACTAAACCAGAGATGAACCAGGACTGAACCAGGACTAAACCAGGACTAAACCAGCACTGAACCAGGACTAAACCAGGACTAAACCAGAGATGAACCAGGACTGAACCAAGTCTAAACCAGGACTAAACCAGAGATGAACCAGGACTGAACCAGGACTAAACCAGGTCTGAACCAGGACTGAACCAGGTCTAAACCAAGTCTAAACCAGGTCTAAACCAGAGATGAACCAGGACTGAACCAGGACTAAACCAGGACTGAACCAGGACTAAACTAGAACTAAACCAGGTCTAAACCAGGACTAAACTAGAACTAAACCAGGTCTAAACCAGGACTAAACTAGAACTAAACCAGGACTAAACCAGGACTAAACTAGGACTAAACCAGGTCTAAACCAGGTCTACAGGTTACAGTCTGGTACAAACACGTCTCCTGTTCAGGTTCATGTAGACTTTGCTCTGTCCTTGTCTCATTAAATAAATAAACTAAACTAGTTATTAGGTTCTTTTTTCAGACCAAGAGTTTTGACTAAACCAGGACTAAACTAGAGATGAACCAGGTCTAAACCAGGTATAAACAAGGACTAAACCTGGACTAAACCAGGTCTAAACCAGGACTAAACCAGAAATAAACCAGAAATAAACCAGGACTAAACCAGGACTAATCTTGGACTAGAACCCTGAGTCCGTGGAGCAGGGCGTCTGCAGAGCTCGATCGGGCGTCAGCTGCGTTTCGCTCTGTGGATGGTGCAGTTCTGTGTCGGTCTTTTCGCCCGCGGTCACCTGACGGTTTACACGGGCGCGTCTCCGGCGTTTCCCCGCTGCTGATATCACCGTGATTTTAGCGAATTTATATGAAAAAAAAAACACCACTTCAGTCCAGGTTAAAAAAGCTTTGTGACGCGCGATACTCACATTTGTACTGAGTAAAATATTACAGTTTTTTCCCCTGTAATGTCACATTACTGTGTTACAGCAAAAAACAACACAGCACAGTAATTACTTTTATAAGACGTTTCTCCAACACTGCTAATAACAAATTATCAGAAGACCAGATGAACGTCATTGGACTAAAGTCAATCTTCTCCGGGGGTGTGGTGCTTTCCACAACCACTGATTTGTCCCAGTTTTATAAAAGAAATGCCTCTCACTTGTCTCGACCAGGACAGAAAATGGAGAATTTCTTGTACAAGTCGTTGTTAAATGTGCATTTGTGCTTCAGCATGTTTCATACTGACCGACTGTTTGTGTCTCGCTGCTTCTGAGTCACAGACGCTACGAGAGACGCTCAGTTTAATGTCCCAATGAACGGAAATGAAAACCTGGACATTTCCATCATGTAAAAAATAAATAAAAACCCAGGACGCCCAGGACAAGACACAAAAAATGGACATGAAAAACGGTGGTTTGGTCACCTACTGTTAAACAAATCCCACTAAATAACATTACAGTCCACACGCTAGCGTTAGCGTTAGCCAACACTTTTTCAGTTTGTCGCTGTCACAGTTTTTATTGCAAATTAAACTCTTCACTCAAGAGAATATTGAAGTTGCTGAGTGGGAAAAAGCCTAGAAAGCAAACCATCAACACTAGAAGTGCAGTTGTTACAATATAAATGGTTAATGAGAACTTCTTCACTCCTGTCAAATGACATGAGTGGATCCTGCATCCAGATATTTGGAACAAATGTGCAAATGATAAAGGTTCTTTGTTCAGAACTACTGGAAATCTGTGATTCATACCATATCCAGTGTAGTTGGTGTATAAGTTCCTCATCGGGCAAGGCTCTGTATATTGTGGTGATATCCCAGTGATTTTGTTCACACTGGTGGAGTCTGGTCCTGCAGGTCTGGACGACTATCGTTTTATTTTGGAAAAATGTGGATGCGCCTCCTGTATATGTTTGGACTCTGGAAATGGCATCTTGTATTGCACTGGAAAGACTTACATTTATTTTGAGAGGAAAAGCTGAGGACTTCGAGGACGTTTGGAGACATGTTCAATACTGAATGTGATATGAATATTTATGTTTAAGTTTTCACCTTGTTATTATCAGTGACAATTGTCTTGTTTTTGTTTTGTTTTTTGTTTCTATATGTTTTGTTAATATTTTAATATGAAAATCTCAATAAATACATTGTTTAAAAAAAGGAAATTAAACTCTTAAACAGGACCATAAACGGTTAGACTGATCACAGGAAAATGAAAATGTGCTCTTTAAATCACTTTTGTGTTTCTAATTAAGCAGGGTGAACAGATTTTCAAAATAAAACACTGGGACATCCTCGTTCTTTGGTGGTTGGTAGTAATACATTTTTTATTTTTTTCAGAATTTTATCTAATAACAGTTTCTAAATCTCAGCACTGTCAGGATGAAATACTTAAATAAGAACAAAGAGCAAAGCAAAAAATCAACACAAACCAGGTCACCGAGTCACAGTAAACACAAACCAGACTGAACAGAGAGACTGAGGTAAAGATCGATCAATGATAAGAGTAAAAAAACAAAACATAATTCATAATTCTAGAACAGATGGAAAATGAACAGACTCAACAAACTGAAAAAAATGGATCTCGTGTTTTCTTGAAAGTTTTAAATCCCCACGAGGACATTTGACTTTTTCCGTGTTTACAAAATATAGAGCGTCTCTGATCCAGACGTGGACTGTGGGAGCAGGAGACGGTTATTTCAGAAGAACAAGGCGTCGAGTGAAAAGACGAACGAACGCGATGACATTTTTTGGAGATAATAAAAATGTGAAAAGAGTGCGTACGGTGATTAAAGAAAATTGTTCTGCACTCGGCTCTAATGTGAGTCAGTATAGTCACGTTTTCTTTGTGTTTTAGTCATTTTTATCGTTTTATTTTTATTTTTATTTATTTTTTTATTTATTTATATTTATTTATTTATTTATTTATTTATTTATTATTTTATTTTATATTTTTTATTTTATTTTATCTTTTTAATTTTTTTAATTTTAATTTTTTTTATCTTTCCTGTATTTTGCTGAAATAAATGCAGTGTTGGGAGGGTTACTTTTAAAATGTAATCCCCTACAGATTACAGATTACATACACCAAAATGTAGTTTGTAACGTAATCCATTAAATTACTTAAATTGAGTAATGTAATCTGATTACTTTGGATTACTTGATATTGTCGTGCTTTTTGAAAACGACATGAATGAACCAACCACATCCTGAAAATTCTTGTTTGTTTTCTTCAAATTGTCTGTTGAGCCCAAGTCTCCATGAACAGACTTTTGTTTTACTGCAGAGAAACAAAGACGAGGATCTGAACATGAGAAGTTTTGTTTTGTCTGATAAAAGAAAATAAAAAGTCCAAACTTTACTTAACCAGATTAAAAATATTATTGACAGAGAAATGATTTTTATATGAGACACTGCTGCTTTAAATTATGTCCACACTAATGTTAATGTCAGATTGTTTAGACCTGGTTTAGTCCTGGTTTAGAACTGGTTTAGAACTGGTTTAGACCTGGTTTAGTCTTGGTTTATCCTGGTTTAGTTCTAGTTTAGTCCTGGTTTAGACCTGGATTAGTCCTGGTTTGTATCTGGTTTAGTCCTTGCTTAGCCCTGGTTCAGTCCTGGTTTAGTCTTGGTTTTAGTCCCCTCTTTTAGTCCTGGTTTAGTCCTTGCTTAGTCCTGGTTCAGTCCTGGTTTAGTCCTGGTTTAGTCCTGTTTTTTGTCCTGGTTTAGTCCTGGTTTAGTCCTGGTGTAGTCTTGGCTTAGTCCTGGTTTAGACCTGGTTTAGTCCTGGTTTAGTCCCGCTTTTAGTCCTGATTTAGTCCTGGATTAGTCCTGGTTTAGTCCTGGTTTAGTCCTGGGTTTAGTCTTGGTTTAGTCCTGGTTTAGTCCTGGTTTAGTCCTGGTTTAGTCCTGGTTTAGTCCTGGTTTAGTCCTGGTTTAGTCTTGGTTTAGTCCTGCGTTTAGTCCTGAATTAGTCCTGGTTTAGTTCTGGTTTAGTCTGGGTTTAGTCTTGGTTCAGTCCTGGATTAGTCCTGATTTAGTCCTGGTTTTCTTCCAAACAATCTTAAAACTTTCTGACAGCGTTTGGTAATGTGTGCTTCGTGTCTCCGCGGTAACTGATAAACATTCCAGCGCACACATACATGTAGAACACCCCCGGCCTGACGTCACCGCAGAGCATCGCCGGCGCTCTGGCTCTGGCTCTGGCTCCTCCGGCTCCTCCGTGTACAACTCGAGAAGGAGTTAAAATGTTCTGGTGTTTATGCCAGATGCCCTCCCTGCAGCGTGACGAAACCGGTAACTGGACAGTGTGTTTCAAGTGTCCTGCTCATGGACACAACAACAACAACAGTAATAGTTTTGGACACGACTCAAACCCACAAACCTGACACTAAAAAACACTGGGCTATGTTCCCACAGCCCCATGGTCCCACATTTCTAAGATTTTTATTTTTATTTTCTTATTTTCTTATCTCAAAATTAAACTCTAAGTCAAGTCATTTTTATTTTTATTCCGGATTTAAATTGATTCAGAGTCGTTTTCAACTGCTGCTGGAGAACAGATCGGGTGTAATTGACAAAAAAAATTGGGAGAAATTGGATAAAATCTGATGCAAAATGATGATAAAGGAAATGTGGGAACATAGAGACTAATTTTGAAAAAAAAAAAAAAGAAAGAAAACTTAGATATGAGGGAATATAGAGCTAAGAGAACTTAGTTGCGGGAATATAGATGTCGGAACATAGAGATGAAGGGAACATAGAGCTGAAGGAACATAGAGCTGGAGAACACAGAGCTGAGGGAACATAGAGTTGAAGGAACATAGAGATGAGGGAACATAGAGCTGTAGGAACATAGAGCTGTGGGAACACAGAGTTGAGGAACATAGAGCTGTGGGAACATAGAGATTAGGGAACATAGAGCTGAGGGAACATAGAGCTGTGGGAACATAGAGCTGAGGGAACATAGAGCTGAGGGAACATAGAGCTGAAGGAACATAGAGTTGAGGGAACATAGAGCTGAGAGAACATAGAGCTGTGAGAAGATAGAGTTGAGGGAACATAGAGCTGTGAGAACATAGAGATGAAGGAACATAGAGCTGTGAGAACATAGAGCTGTGGGAACATAGAGCTGTGGGAACATAAGGCTGTGGGAACATAGAGCTGTGGGAACAAAAGGCTGTGGGAACAT
>NW_026571036.1:2364863-2368784 GCF_026225935.1 Boleophthalmus pectinirostris
GCAGTCTCCCGGGGGTCGGTGTAAAAAAAGCCCCAGCCGCGGAGCTCTTTTTGGGGCTAAAGCGGCGACAGACCGCTGCTACACGCTCCGCTTAGCCCCGCTGCTAACCGAGCGATTTTAGCCCCAGAAAACGGCCCAGCACGGCTCCCCCCGGGCTCAAATGACCACAATAACGTAATATAACAAAACTAAAGACCCAAACGTGTCCAAAACCTCCACATGAACCACACAGAGTCAAGTTTCAATCATTTTAGCGTCAATATTGTGAGCTCGAGAGCTAACCGCCTGCTAGCCCCTCAGCTGAGCGTGTAAACAATGCTTTTTCATGTTTTCTTCTTGGTTTTCAGGCGCAACTGTTCGATTTGACACCTCCTGCCTGAAAACATGACACTAACCATCAGCTCGCACCCCGTATTTGTGAAAAACATCAGATTTTGGCCACATTTTCGTCTCGTTGTCTTGCCAAATCTACCTGTAATTAAGCAGCTGAAGCTCGTTACTCTAAATATGTGTGGAATTCTAACGGAATCTGAAATGTTTTTATGATCTCTGAGCTGGACTCCCGTGTGCATCTTTGGATCTGGTTTAGACCTGGTTTAAACCTGGTTTAGTCCTGGTTTAGTCTTGGTTTAGACCTTGTTTGGCCCTGGTTTGGCCCTGGTTTAGCCCTGGTTTGGACCTGCATTGGCCCTGGTTTGGCCCTGGTTTAGTCTTGGTTTGGCCCTGGTTTAGACCTGGTTTGGACCTGGTTTGGACCTGGTATAGTCCTGGATTAGTATTGGTTTAGTCTTGGTTTGGACCTGGTTTAGACCTGGTTTGGTCCTGGTTTAGTCCTGGTTTGGCCCTGCTTTGGCCCTGCTTTGGACCTGTGTTGCACCTGGTTTGGACCTGGTTTAGTCCTGGTTTGGACCTGGGTTAGTCCTGGGTTAGACCTGGTTTGGACCTGGTTTCGATTTGACACCTCCTGCCTGAAAACGTGACACTAACCATCAGCTCGCACCCCGTATTTGTGGAAAAACATCAGATTTTGGCCACATTTTCGTCTCTCGTTGTCTTGCCAAATCTACCTATAATTAAGCAGCTGAAGCTCGTTACTCTAAATATGTGTGGAATTCTAACGGAATCTGAAATGTTTTTATGATCTCTGAGCTGGACTCCCGTGTGCATCTTATCTGTGCGGGTATGTCCGTGTTGTGTCCTTGTTTATCCGCCGTTTGCACATGTCAGCAGAGGAGCGCAGAGGAGCGCAGAGGAGCGCAGAGGAGGCAGAGGAGCAGAGGAGCAGAGGAGCAAGAGGAGCATAGAGGAGCTGGTGGTCAGGAGAATAAAAAAAATACTATAACTACTAGAACTACTGACAAATACTAGATACTCATTTTTCGCAAGTTTGGATACTAACAAAAGTCCAGTTGCACAGCCTTTCGTGAATGTCTTTAGAATGAACTTGAGCTGGATCACAACAAGTATAAGAGCACAGAGAAGAGTATATGCTCCTGGACCTGGTTTGGACCTGGTTTAGTCCTGGTTTGGATCTGGTTTGGACCTGGTTTAGTCCTGATTTGGACCTGGTTTAGGCCTGGTTTGGACCTGATTTGGGCCTGGTTTGGGTCTGGTTTGGGCCTGGTTTGGACCTGTGTTAGACCTGGTTTGGGCCTGGTTTAGACCTGGTTTGGACCTGGTTTGGACCTGTGTTGGGCCTGGTTTGGCCCTGGTTTGGACCTGTGTTGGGCCTGGTTTGGACCTGTTTGGACCTCCTGGTTTGGACCTTTGGGCCTGGTTTGGGCCTGGTTTGGGCCTGGTTTGGCCTGGTTTGGGCCTGGTTTGGCCTTGGTTTTGGACCTGGTTTGGACCTGTTTGGGCCTGGTTTAGACCTGATTTGGGCCTGGTTTGACTTGGTTTGGGCCTGGTTTGGGCCTGGTTTGGGCCTGGTTTGGGCCTGGTTTGGACCTGGTTTGGACCTGGTTTGGACCTGGTTTGGGCCTGGTTTAGACCTGATTTGGACCTGTGTTAGACTTGGTTTGGGCCTGGTTTAGACCTGTTTGGACCTGTGTTAGACCTGGTTTGGACCTGTGTTAGACCTGGTTTGGGCCTGGTTTAGACCTGGTTTGGACCTGGTTTGGACCTGTTTGGACCTGTTTAGACCTGATTCGAGGACACATGGGAATAGAAAAGAAAGTGCAACCATTTAATGAGGAAAATCAGAGTGTTTTATGTCATCACAGTATTGGAATCTGTATTAAGTATCAAGTTTATTTCTTAGTATCAAAAGCAAGTTTGAGGTTTTAGTATGATGACAGCACTCGTGAGGAGTAGGGATTATTCCCCAGTGTCAGAAATTCAACTTGTTCCCAATTTTAAAATGTGACAAAACCAATTAAAAGAAAACCTGTGGAATATTTGCTCAGTTGAATAAAATCTACTGGGTCCACAAAAGACTCTTGAGTTTCATCCTAACGGTGCCATGAAGCTCTGCAGAAAAATCAGTTTTTCTCAAATAAAATTAAAAATAATCAATTTAGGGCCATAGTGTCAATGAAATTTGAATATAAATGTTGCCATTCCGCATTTTTTTGGTAATTTTATGTCTCTGTCTTCATAAGTTTTTAAGATATGACAATTTCGTCAAGATTTTGAGTGTTTTTTCATAATTAGCCAAAATCCACAAAGGCCAAAGATTAAATGAGAGACATAAAGTTTGTTTTTTCTGTAGTGATCGTAGACTGTTTAAAAAGTGGAGTAAATGAGTGTGACGTCACCAGAGTGTCTCAGTGACAGGTACGGCCCAATGACCGGTACGACTCAGGGTTCGATAAACCCAAGTTTCCAAAAATGATAAGGATGTTATTAAAGAAAAGAAGAAAAGAAAAATTGATGTTTCAGCTCAGATTTAAGGCTTCTGCTGGTCCTAAACTTCAGAGTCTTGGTGGATCCAGTAAACATCAAGAGAATTTCATGAAATTTCTCATGGAATTTTACTTTGGCAAGTGTAAAAAATGATACTAGGTACAGATTGATTTTCAAAAAGTTTTTAAAAAGTTGGGCAAATGATGCTCCATCGTGGGATGTAACAATAACCGAAATACTGTGGTATCTTGTCGTCAAAAGTCTCTGTGATATCGTGGTTGTCACAGTATATTGAATCTCAACTGTTTTTGCTCAAATTCTTTGTTATGATGCAGCAACAAGAAAAGAATCACAGGAAACTACATAGACCATGATCCTTTGCTCTGTTTCACCCTCATTTACACAGTGAAATGGCACTTTTAAATCTTAACTCTCTGATTTATGACAGAACCAAAGGCTTGTTAAGGCATTTTTAAAGGAAATTGTTGTATGTTCAATTTTTGTTAGTTTACAAAATATTCCAATAAATATCGTACAGAGAAATGTGGATATCGTTACATCCCTCGTGAGGAGCCGTGAGGAGCCGTGAGGAGCCGTGAGGAGCCGTGAGGAGCCGTGAGGAGCTCAGGGTTGCAGAGACGTGCTTTAAAGGGCTCAAAGGCAGTTATCTTGTGGCTCAGTTATTTCACGTTGGTCTCTTTGGCGTTTGTGTGACTCCGTTTTGTCTCGAGCTGTTTGGTTTGGTCTTGTTCACTGGCTCAGCTCATGGTCTCCTGCTCCTGACAGGTTTCACCCGGAGACGCTGACAGTGTGGTGTCAAATGCAGGTTGAGGAGTTTGGTTGGAGCGTTTGTCCTCTGAAGGTCTGAAGGTTGGCGGTTCGACATAAAAAAGCATCGCTGGTTGAGCTTTCTCATCCACTGACCTGCAGGTTGGCGGTGTGATTCCAGCTCCCACAGCTGTTGTGTCCTTGGGCAAGACAATTAACGCACCTCATCCCCGGTATCTGCGCACTGTGGGTCTGTTTGTGTGAATGTGTGTGTGAATGGGTGAGTGGTTCTTGGTTTTAAAGGTTCCT
>NW_026571036.1:2368970-2381470 GCF_026225935.1 Boleophthalmus pectinirostris
AAGGAAAGTGGATGGCACTAGCTGTCCAGGTTATCTTCAAATTGCACTAAAGCCATCAATTACACACAGTACATTTGGGCTCTCATAAATAGAGATAGGAGATGACATTGGCAGGACCTCTGATAGTGGAGACCTGACAGACAAATCTATTTCCATTGCAGCTTAATGACTAAAATGTAATGTGAATGATAAAATCCCATTCAAATGCATGACAGATGATTAATGCTTTCTATAATGAACCTATTATAATGTGTATGGGGGAAATCAGCCAGGCCACATACAGGAAAGCAGTTAACCTTTAGGGCCATAAGCATATTCCTGCAATTATAATAATAACAGCAGCCATTTACACAATCCAGGCAATGTGTCATTTCCTTTCAAAAGCTAAGTATACTGCGATGTATGGCTTTTCGAGGAGGGCTGCTGGTGGTGATTTGGATTAAAAAGTTGAGTAATTGCAGAGCAGTTTTTGAAAGGCGAAAGAGACAAAAGCGGTCCATTCTGAGTGAGATATGACTGCAGAGAGGAGGATATCCCTTCCTCTGTCTCTCCTTCAGCCTCATTTACATAAATAATTGAAGACTGTCTCAAACAGAAAGACAGACACATGGTGCGGAAGTGAGTGCACAAAGCGGTCGACTCCCAATATGGCTGGCAATGGCGAGGTTTATTCTTCTGCTGATATGAGACAAACTATACAATAATTGCACTTGTGTGTTCATTTCCTCCCTGTTGTTGAAGTGTTTTTTTGGTATTGTTGGAGAGATACTTACTCTGTGCCCGGGAAGTCGCTGCGTTCTTCCAGGTTGACCCACCACAAAGTGAACATCTGCCATCAGCTCATTGTTAAACATCACCGAGTTTCTATAAAGAGGGAGATAAGAAGGGACGTATTCAGTTATTCTAATACACCAGTAGTAGTGCAGTTAAAGAATGTAACAATGACAAAAAGTTAATTTGCGACAGTTTCATTCCTTTTCAAGTCTACACAATGAGCCTGGTATTTCAGAGATCGAAAGTGTGATGCTTTTTTACTATACTCAGTCTGATGATATAGAGAATTATTATTAACATCTACTACTGAAATATATTTGTTTCCATTATTTTATGTTTTGACAAATATGACTTCAGTAATTGATGAGTAAAGTCTGCCAATGAGCCAGCTACACACATATTATTGATTCAAACTTCAGATTATTTAAACTCGTAAATCTATATAAATACCGGCACCAGAGACAATGAACAGGATGGAAAATTCCCACTGTGAAAGACTGTGGCCAACAATAAAGCGTTGTTCATATATTATTGAGTGGTGGAACATGTCACCGCGCTGGGTAAACAGCCCATGATGTTCTGGAGGGACTACAAAGCTGCTCAGACGCACACGTTTAGCTGGACAGCTGGCCTCTTTTATTGATAAGCCAAAGTAAATATTGAGCTTTTCCACAGCGCTTTTACAGCGCGTCAGCCTGTTGTTGTGCAGAGGAGAGGAGCCGGTGCCTGTCCTCTCTGTGCTGTCACAGTCTGCAAGAGAGAGGCTGTAAACACATAATCCTGGAGCAGAGGGAACACCCACTACACTCACAATGTACAGCATCTATACATCCCTGCACTGTAGTACACGTCACATGTATCCTTGGGTTACTTTCACTTTTAAAACAGTCTTACTAAAAAACGGAGGGTCTGATATACTTTTATGCATGCAGACGTACCTCTCTCGTATTGTAGAGTACAGTCCCTGCCAGTTGCAGTTGTGTATGGTGTTGTTGTTGTTGAGATTCTGCTGCTGGTACTGCTGCACAGTGGTGGTGGAGGAGGACTTTTTGGTTGGAAAGATATCGGCTGCCATCTTCTTCTTCTTCTTGCTCCTCAGAGTGATGATCTCATAACAAACAGGGGGCAGCTTGGAGCTGCCACTGGAGTTCCCTTTTTTCGAGCTTTTACTGGACTTGCTCTTGACAGACTCTGGTAGCATTAAAAAGAAAGTCAGACATTTCATGTTCCTCGCCTTGGCATCCACCATGAGTGTGTTGAACTGCCGAGCAGTGGGGCATACAGAGATGGGCCGGTGAAGACAGCTCTACAAGACTTCAGCTGCACCAAAGCCTGCTCCTGTTAGAGGTGACACATTTCTGGAGTGTATCCTGTTTTCACTCCTCCTGCTCCAAAAGCACTTTTCCTCGGTCTAAACTTTGACATGTGGTCGGAGGTGCTGCTGGGGCTCCCATCTTGCTGTCCATGAGAGCTCTTCACATCACTTTACCTCCCTGCGCTCCTCTCTTTTCTTCTCTCTCTCTCCTTCTCCCTGCGCGGAGCTCAGTGTGACAGCTGCAGATTTAGAGGCGCTGCAGTGGTCCTGAGGCAGCCTGCCCCCTCTCTCATCCCCCTCACCGTGTCAGATCTGCGCCTGTCCTCTGTCCGTGTGTCTCTGCAGCGTCTGTCCTGTCCGCTCTGGTCCATGGAGGTCCGCACAGGCTGCGCTGATGCTGCCTGTTCTGCTGACTCCAGCGGCTGAATGAGAGCGCGCAGAGAGATAGACAGACCCCCACCCTCTCACTCAGCTCAGCTCTCTCTGCTCTGGCCAATCCAAGCCTCGCGCTGCTCTGATTGGTCCAGTCCACCGGTGCAGCGCATACTTAAATATGTAATGGACAACGGCTCAATTAAAGTGACAGTCCTGCCCCATAAGGCTGATAAATCCATCATCACTCACAGTGTGCTACACCTGCAGCCACGGCAGGCAGTTTGCTCAACATTAAATCTTCATGTTATGATTCAAAAGGCCAATGCAAATGCACACAGCATGTAAGGATACGATAAGCTTAATTCTTACATTGTTTGAAAAGCTTACATTTTTCTTAATATAATTCCTTTTCTCTTTTTCACGGATTTACAGAAACACTTGAATTAGCTTGTCATTGTTCCCTTGGCTGCTCTGATTGGTCCTATTATCTTTAAGCGGAGCAAAACTGTTTCATGGCAATTTATCATCAATGCCATTCTTTAATCAACAAAATAAATAAAAAAGTTAGTTTGTGACAACATCTGCTTCTCTCTCCTCATTTCTCACCTGTGTGTCCCCAGAGTTGGCACACTGTGTACATTTGACTCACTCCGCAGAAAACATTTGGCACCCCATCATGCATAAGACATTTTAATTTCAACCAAGTCAGACAGTGCCAGTGACCCAAAAACCCACAACACAGCGCTACTTGGATCCTAAATTAACCTTAACATTTCATAATAACAGGTCCAAAATAAAGAGTCAGGACTCTAAAAGGAACTGAACCAAGATGACCCACTAGTTCATTTCAGGTTGGTTACAATGGTCCAAAATTATTCCTCACTTTCCCAACACAATCTCCCATAATTCATGTGTCACAACTTTCATAAGACATGATGGTAAAGCTAAAAACAACTATCATGCTGACAGCACACCAGCAATACTTCCTGCTTCAAGGACAATAAAAAAGAAACACTTTATAATTAGACGCAGACATCGCACAGACCCTGCCTTTACAATTTGTACTAAAATAAATATGAATTTATGGGTTACATGAAAAAATGGATACAGCCTCTTTAAGCAAAGGCCCAATCAAAAGTAACACAGGTTCACTCCAGGACAAAAACCTTTCTTTTGACAAACTAATTCATGGACTAAACTAAAACATATGCTTATCCAAACCAAGACTATTCCATGATCACAGTGGACTCCTCATACCACATGAAGAAAGGTCCTCAATCTGAGAACCACTGTCCAAACCTATTTGCCTCTTGTATGTATTTTTCCATTGCTTTTCTTGTTAAGTCATCTCTTCAGGAGCTTACACAGTGCTTTGAATGTATTACAGCCTTTGCACTATGTATAATGCATGGGCTTCTTATGCTCCTCAGCTTTGGCACTACGCTATTTTAAGTGCTGACACGATTTAGCTCTTTGCTTGAGGAAGAAATATTATGAAATGGTTCCCTTCTTAGTTATAATCTGTTTGTTCATTTTCCACTGACTGTTAATGTGTTGTTTTTTGGAATTAGACCAGTTTTATATTGCTTTGAAAAGTACTCTAATGCAGGAGACGATGGTGTGGCATTGAAAAGGCCTTGCTTGAACTGTTGTCACTCTATTGATTTGGGCATAAAGCCTAATTAACTGTCTTGGGCTGAGAAGCATTTGGCCACAAAGCCCCTTGATACAGTGCACTGTCGAACGGGGGGGATTTGCTATGGTAACATTACCACCGGGCACCATACTCTCAAATTGCAGGCCACTAGAGATGTTTCCAAGGTAACCACATCCACAAGGAGCAGGAGCATCAGAAATGGAGAACAAAAAAAAAAAAACAAAAAAAACAACAACAATCAGGTCATACGGACAATGCATTATCTAAGAAGGGAATTCAAAAATGTTGGGGCATTAATACTGAACAAATTGCAATGTTTTTTAATCACTATAAAACCTATTACATAAAACAATATTCAGTGTTACACCTGACATGTTTGATACGATTTAGTAACACATGTCTGAAAAAACTGGGACATGGATGACAAAAAAAGAAAAGCAAATGCTAAAAGGTCATGGGGTCATATGCTTGGATCAAAAAAATACTAAATACATCATTATTTAAAGAAACATAATTACTACCATCATCATCAACAACTATGTCTTCTTATTTTTTACAAACCCAGATGTTGTTTGATTCTTACATTTTGATGTTCAAGGTGGATTATGTAACTTTACTAAAGGAGAGTGGTCACCTTCAGTGCTACATGGAGGTGCTATTGCGTTGACCGGAATGTTCCACAGTATGTTATTAAACTGTCTTAAATTTATTCGATCACGTGTCATGCTCATAAATTCCTTTAAAAACATGCATTCTTACTCTGAGCATGGACACCTCTCCTCAGACCTCACCTGTAACACTGTCAAAACAATCAAAGCATGTCCATGGAAACAAGCAGGTGGACCCATCACCAGAAATGTTACATAGTGCACCATTAAACAAAGAATGTGAATAATTTTTGCAGCATCATGTGCTGCTGCACTGTGCCAAGTATATACCATCGTTTATTTTTGTTTATGTACAAAAACAGTCTATAGTTTGTGTTCTTTTTAATCTGGTCCTTTGAGCTCTTGGACTCGGTTCAGACCCACAAACCCTGCATCTATTGATCTTGTGTTTTCTCTACTGTCCTTAAGCATTTTCTGTGCTAAAATTACTCTGTGAATCACTATGTTTCCAGGAGCTAGTTTTATTTACTGGGATAATGTCAAATTATTTATAACACTGTAAAAAAGACAAACAAATGCCTATAGTTTTTTTATTATTATTATTATTTTTTTTATAAAGATATAGATTACTACTGTATGGTCACAGATTGTTGGAGACTCAAGCTCTTTAGAGGTCTCGGATGGACTGAGCCACTCTGTCCCCATTAATAGCTTTAACTTATCTTTTTTCTTCCAGTTTCATTCCCTAAAGTATTTTTTATTGTTTGTTTGTATTGCTTTTACTTTGAGTGCATCCTTGAGTACATCCCCATTGCATTGTGAATGAATTCGGGCTACATGGCGGCATTGTATATGGGCCAAATCCTCCATGTAATTTCTTCTTCTTTTTCCTTTGCGTAAAATGATTAACCCATTATCCAAACAATCCGATATATTGTAAAAAAAAAAAAAAAAAAAAAAGAGAGTCTTTGTTGAATAGTATTTTGCACTATGTACATATATATCTTCTTTTTACTTTAAATTCTATTATTTAAATGTTTGTATATTTGTAAACATTGTCTTGACTTTGTGAGATGTAGATATAATCCAAACCAATTTCCTATCACATCACCTAATTGACTTTTGTTTTCAGAAATCAAGAACTATTGAACCTTCTCCCAGCTCCTTGATTACCTTTAGTACTATTATCAAAGCGCACATATAAAGTCAATGGATGGTGGAGCATCAAATCATACGGCTGTGTCAAACCAGTGTCTGACCCCACAGCCGGGGCGGGACACAAGATAAATATGGTGTCTTTCCGTATTAACCTGGATGTAGCTCTGCTCTGTGTAATTGCATTTCTCTCCATTCATCAGCACAAAACGTAATCTTGTTTTTCACACATCCACCGAGTGAGAGAAGGAGTACTGATGCTGTTGTCACGGCGTCATTGCACCTTTGTCTCACACTTCACCTCAGACAGGGCCCGGATTCTTATAAACAAGTTAAATTACCTCAACAGCAATTTTGCCCAATTTGCTGACGATTCAAGATTATAACGTATCCGAAATCTTGCAAAATTCTGAAAATGAACTGTGTTAAATATGTACAATTTAACTTTTATGGTCGCGGCATCTGCTTGTCTCCATGGAGATATTATTGCTTTGCCTGAAGTATGCACGGTATGACTTTAGATATATATAGCATTTATTCATCACAGGTGTTTTTAGTGCTCAAAAATAGAAAAATATCCTTCTGTGAATAGAGGCAGCTCTCCACAGATCTGAACTGTGATGATAGATTACAGATTATATAACTGATAGATGATAGATGATAGATAGGTTTAATCACCATCAATTGTAGACAAAGCAATAATATTTCAGTGGAGGCAAACAGGTGGCAAATATTACTCAGTGAGAATCCAGTTTTATTATTATTATTATTATTATTATTATTATTATTATTATTATTTATGCAACAAAAACATCTGTAACTGAATAAATGCAAGACAGAAATTTAACACCGCTTTTGGGGCATTCAAGGCAAAGCAATAACATTTCCATGGTGACAAGCAGGTAGCGTACACCCCGCCAGAAAAGTTACACAGTGCACCTTTAAAGGCCCATGCAAACTGTTGTTGTGTGTGTGTTGTGACTCAGATGACTAAACTGAGCGCTCATATTTGGTTTCAGTCCTTGGACAGACTTCAAAGCCGGCCGTAAGAGACAGAAGTCCAGCTGTGCTTTTGTGAGGGCTCCTGATGACAGCAGCACAAACACCTTTATCTTCAAAAGAGTTTTACTTCGACACACGTCCGTCCTTCTCAGAGCAAACTGCAACCGCGGAGACAGGCCAGGAAATACTCCACAAAGGACCTGCTTCTGACAACAAGATACACCTATACTGTGGTAAAGGGCACGTCTAGTAGTGGCACATACATGTCTGATACTGGCTCATGTAGTAGTAGTAGTAGTATTATATACATTTCTGATACTGGTTGATGCAGTAGTAGTAGTAGTAATAGTAGTAGTAGTAGTATATACATGTCTGATACTGGCTGATGCAGAAGTAGTAGTAGTAGTAGTACTATATACATTTCTGATACTGGTTGATGCAGTAGTAGTAGTAGTAATAGTAGTAGTAGTACTATATACATTTCTGATACTGGCTGATGCAGTATAGTAGTAGTAGTAGTAGTAGTAGTAGTAGTAATAGTAGTAGTAGTAAATACATATCTGATACTGGCTAATGCAATAGTAGTAGTGGTAGTAGTAGTATATACATGTCTGATACTGGCTGATGCAGTAGTAGTAGTAGTATTATATACATTTCTGATACTGGTTGATGCAGTAGTAGTATATACATGCCTGATACTGGCTGATGCAGTAGTAGTAGTAGTAGTAGTAGTAGTAATAGTAGTAGTAGTAAATACATATCTGATACTGGCTAATGCAGTAGTAGTAGTAGTGGTAGTAGTAGTATATACATGTCTGATACTGGCTCATGCAGTAGCTGTAGTAATAGTAGTAGTAGTAGTAGTAGTAGTAGTAGTAGTAGTGGTAAATACATATCTGATACTGCCTAATGCAGTAGTAGTAGTAGTAGTAGTAGTAGTAGTAGTAGTAGTAGTAGTAGTAGTAGTAGTAGTAGTAGTAGTAGTAGTAGTAGTAGTAGTAGTAGTAGTAGTAGTAGTAGTAGTAGTAGTAGTAGTAGTAGTAGTAGTAGTAGTAGTAGTAGTAGTAGTAGTAGTAGTAGTAGTAGTAGTAGTAGTAGTAGTAGTAGTTGCAGTAGTAGTAGTAGTAGTAGTAGTAGTAGTAGTAGTAGTAGTAGTAGTAGTAGTAGTTGCAGTAGTAGTAGTAGTAGTAGTAGTAGTAGTAGTAGTAGTAGTAGTAGCAGATACATATCTGATACGTGTTCTTGTATTTTCTGTATTCCAGTTGAGGAAAACAACAAGTGTAAATTGTAAAACAGCTATTTGGTAAAAACAGGAGTAAATGATCGACGCTGCCGGACACATTTTAAAAGACATTTTGTTGGATGAGAACTATACGGAAACAATGGCCAGGGACAGACAATTGTTGTTGGATAAAAACCTGTAGAAATAACTGCCTGAGATAAGGGACAAGTGGGTGTTTTGTTTGAGTCTATGAGCCCACCCAAACTTCCAATTTTATCAACCTCAGCTAACCTCCATGATGACTAATCCTCAACAACTAAGCAGCGAGCCCTCTGCATTTTCTCTCTGTTTCTCATTAAAATAAGATAAAATGTTTTCTCATTGCATCTATATTGAGGAAATATCTTCTTTCAAAAATGTACTCATGAATCACTGCATTTCTAGCGTTCTGAATACAATTATGAATAAAAGGCCCTGAACCTAATTTTCCCCATTGTATATGAGCAAAATGTGTGCTGCTGTAGTACAGTTATAGTTTAGAAGCAGCTCTTGAGGTCATAATATGTCTGCTGTGTGCTGTCTCCATTTGCATTTTGTTGTCCATTAATCATGAAGTGCACGCTAACATGCTATTTGTTGGTAGCATTAAAGTCAGTGGAAAACTCTGCTCCGGTCTCTGAGAGTCATGAAAAATGCTTATAAACTCATCGTAGTGAATAATTTTAGAATGCTCAGAATGCATAAGGTGAGGAAAGTGAGGAATAACTTTGCACCTTTTAAAATAAACTTGAGTTTTCACATTTTTTAAGGCTGTAAAAAACAAGTATAGCACCCTTTAAATTATTATATTTATTGTGTGGCTGTAATGCAAAATCTATATCTGAATGTATCTGTCATACGTTGGCCTGTTTAGTTCTGCCATCACTGTGGAAACGGCCACTGCTATCCGTGGATTTCATCTTTGTGTTATGGGCAACATGTTAAGGACTTGTCGCCATCGAAAAGATATGATATTTTATTTTAGATTAGTAATTTCTATAGAAAATGTTTTAATTTTGTCCCATCATTCCCTGAAAACCCCTGATCCTCCCCTAAACTGTTCACCTTCCTCCGACTACTGTCTCCCTCTAATATACAATCTCTGAACCCCATTCCTCCTCCTCCTTACTTGAACGAAACCGGGTAACTGGACAGTGTGTTTCAAGTGTCCTGCTCATGGACACAACAACAACAACAGTAATAGTTTTGGACACGACTCAAACCCACAAACCTGACACTAAAAAACACTGGGCTATGTTCCCACAGCCCCATGGTCCCACATTTCTAAGATTTTTATTTTTATTTTCTTATTTTCTTATCTCAAAATTAAACTCTAAGTCAAGTCATTTTTATTTTTATTCCGGATTTAAATTGATTCAGAGTCGTTTCAACTGCTGCTGGAGAACAGATCGGGTGTAATTGACAAAAAAATTGGGAGAAATTGGATAAAATCTGATGCAAAATGATGATAAAGGAAATGTGGGAACATAGAGACTAATTTTGAAAAAAAAAAAAAGAAAGAAAACTTAGATATGAGGGAATATAGAGCTAAGAGAACTTAGTTGCAGGAACATAGATGTCGGAACATAGAGATAAGGGAAAATAGAGCTGAAGGAACATGGAGATGAGGGAAATAGATCTGAGGGAACATAGAGATGAGGGAACATAGCTGTAGGAACATAGAGCTGTGGGAACATAGAGATTAGGGAACATAGAGCTGTGGGAACACAGAGTTGAGGGAACATAGAGCTGAAGGAACATAGAGCTGTAGGAACGTAGAGTTGAGATGAGGGAACATAGAGCTGTGAGAAATGATGAAGCTGTGGGAACATAGAGCTGTGAAATAGAGTTGAGAACATAGAGCTGAGAACATAGAGCTGTGGGAACATAGATGAAAGTGGAACATAAGAGACTGTGGGAACATAGAGAGAGCTGAGGGAACATAGATCTGAAGAAACATAGAGCTGTGGGAACATAGAACTGAGGAACATAGAGCTGAGGGAAACATAGATCTGAGGAACATAGAGCTGAACATGAGGGAACATAGAGCTGAGGGAAATAGAGAGGGAACATAGAGATGTGGAACATAGAGCTGTGGGAACATAGACTGTGGGAACATAAGACTGTGGGAACATAGAGCTGAGGAAACATAGAGTGAGGGAACATAGAGTGGGAACATAGAGATGTGGGAACATAGAGCTGTGGGAACATAGAGCTGAAGGAACATAGAGCTGTGGGAACATAGAGCTGTGGGAACATAGAACTGAGGGAACATAGAGCTGAGGAAACATAGAGCTGAGGGAACATAGAACTGAGGGAACATAGAGATGAGGGAACATAGAGCTGAGGAACATAGAACTGAGGAACATAGAGCTGAGGGAACATAGAGCTGAGGGAACATAGAACTGAGGAACATAGAGAACATAGAGATGGGAACATAGAGAACATGAGGGAGAACATAGAGCTGTGGGAACATAGAACTGATGGGAACATAGAACATAGAACTGAGGAACATAGACTGAGGAAACATAGAGATGAGGGAACATAGAGATGTGGGAACTTAGAGCTGTGGGAACATAAATTTTTTTGTCCCGAACTTAAAGTGCATTTGACAGGTCGTGTTTTGTTTCTAATTTTATTTCTCGGTTTGGTGGATTGTCCCTGTGGTCGATATTTATTATAATTTTGCATCAGTTTAGCGGCAGTTTTTGAAAAGTAGAAAACAAAAAATACAAAAAAATACAGGAAATATGTCTGAGTTGTAAAGCAGAATCTCTCTGCCTAAAACTTCATCCAAAAGACAGAGACAATTCATGCACAAAGACATTTTAAAGCTTCGTTTTGATAAATAAAGCTGTGCAGATTTATTTGTACGAGTCTCATCCGAACTATTGTGTAATTTTCTTGTTTACATTACGGTTGCTAGGTAACAGTTAACGACTGACCTCTGCAGACCAGCTGATAATAATATGAGATTATTAAAGGCAAAGAGCTTCATCAACACAAACGGCCCAGGGTCTCTGAGGGAATAATAATGTTTTATAAAGAACTGAACCAGGACTGAACCAGGACTCAACCAGGACTCAACCAGGACTCAACCAGGACTGAACCAGGACCGAACCAGGACCAAACCAGGACTCTAAAACCTGGACATAACCAATCCAAACATAACTACATCACATCATAAAAACGGCTTCTAAAACCAAAAATATAAACCTCCAGAATTCTATGATTTTTACCTTGATTTGAAAAATAAGTCTGATTTTTATCTCACCTGATTCTGGTGATTTCAAAATCAGCCCCAGCTTTGACGACGACTCCAAACGAGACCTTTAATGTTCCTCTTCAGATTTTCAAACACAAATAAATAGATAAATAAGACTTGAAACAGACTTGGACAGTCCAGTTTGCTCCTGTCAGATCCACACTCAAGGTTCTGGTTTAGTCCGGTCGGGTTCTGGGTTAGTCCGGTCGGGTTCTGGGTTAGTCCGGTCGGGTTCTGGGTTAGTCCGGTCGGGGTCCAGTCCTTTTGTATCACGGACGAGTCTCATGAACACAGAGCTAAAATTAAACATGCTCTCACCACAGACAGCAGCTGAGCAGATCCAAGCCAACAGTGGGCCAGACCAGGAGAGACCTGGGATAGTCCTGGGATAGTCCTGAGTTAAACCTGGTTTAGACCTGGGCTAGACCTGGTTCAGTTCTGTTTTAGACCTGGGTTAGACCTGCTTTAATCAAGGGTTAAACCTGGACTGACCTGGTTTAGTCCTTGGTAAGTCCTGGATAAGATTTGGACTAAACCTGGGTTAGACCTGGGATAGTCCTGGTTTAGACCTGGTTTAGTCCAGTTTTTGCACTGTTTTAGCCTGGGTTTGGCCTGGTTCAGTGCTGGTTTTGTCCTGACCTGGTCCAGAGGTTAGAGTTTTACAGATGTTATTAAAATCAGATGATAAATAAAACTTTTGCACAAAATATTTAAGAATAATCTGTATTAAATGAACTTTATGTGTTTATGATTTAAGATAAATAAATGTGTCAGTTACAAAAGAGAAAATGATTTAGAACATGATAAAAAATAAAATGTGCACACAGCGTTCTCTAGTGGAAAATCAGTGCTATTACACGATTTACACAACCAGGACTAAACCAGGACTAAACCAGATCTAAAACAGGACTAAATTGGGTTTGAACCAGGACTAAACTGAGTCAAAAACAGGACTAAACCAGAACTAAACCAGGTCTTAACCAGGACTGAACCAGGACTAAATTAGGACTGATCCGGTGTCCTGTCAAAACGGCCTACCTGTCAATTTGAGCTCCCGAGGCAGAAATTTTGCAGCAGAATCCTGATGT
>NW_026571036.1:2386470-2413970 GCF_026225935.1 Boleophthalmus pectinirostris
TCCTGATTTGGGCCTGATTTGGGCCTGGTTTGGGCCTGGTTTGGGCCTGGTTTGGGCCTGGTTTGGGCCTGGTTTGGGCCTGGTTTGGGCTTGGTTTGGGCCTGGTTTGGACCTGTGTTGGACCTGGTTTGGCCCTGGTTTGGACCTGTGTTGGGCCTGGTTTGGCCCTGGTTTGGACCTGTGTTGGGCCTGGTTTGGCCCTGGTTTGGACCTGTGTTGGGCCTGGTTTGGACCTGGTTTAGTCCTGATTTGGGCCTGATTTGGGCCTGGTTTGGGCCTGGTTTGGGCCTGGTTTGGGCCTGGTTTGGGCCTGGTTTGGGCCTGGTTTGGGCCTGGTTTGGACCTGGTTTGGACCTGGTTTGGGCCTGGTTTAGACCTGGTTTGGACCTGTGTTAGACTTGGTTTGGGCCTGGTTTAGACCTGGTTTGGCCCTGGTTTGGACCTGTGTTACACCTGGTTTGGGCCTGGTTTGGGCCTGGTTTAGACCTGGTTTGGGCCTGGTTTAGACCTGATTCGAGGACACATGGGAATAGAAAAGAAAGTGCAACCATTTAATGAGGAAAATCAGAGTGTTTTATGTCATCACAGTATTGGAATCTGTATTAAGTATCAAGTTTATTTCTTAGTATCAAAAGCAAGTTTGAGGTTTTAGTATGATGACAGCACTCGTGAGGAGTAGGGATTATTCCCCAGTGTCAGAAATTCAACTTGTTCCCAATTTTAAAATGTGACAAAACCAATTAAAAGAAAACCTGTGGAATATTTGCTCAGTTGAATAAAATCTACTGGGTCCACAAAAGACTCTTGAGTTTCATCCTAATGGTGTCCATGAAGCTCTGCAGAAAAATCAGTTTTTCTCAAATAAAATTAAAAATAATCAATTTAGGGCCATAGTGTCAATGAAATTTGAATATAAATGTTGTCATTCCGCATTTTTTTTGGTAATTTTATGTCTCTGTCTTCATAAGTTTTTAAGATATGACAATTTCGTCAAGATTTTGAGTGTTTTTTCATAATTAGCCAAAATCCACAAAGGCCAAAGATTAAATGAGAGACATAAAGTTTGTTTTTTCTGTAGTGATCGTAGACTGTTTAAAAAGTGGAGTAAATGAGTGTGACGTCACCAGAGCGTCTCAGTGACAGGTACGGCCCAATGACCGGTACGACTCAGGGTTCGATAAACCCAAGTTTCCAAACAATGATAAGGATGTTATTAAAGAAAAGAAGAAAAAAAAATTGATGTTTCAGCTCAGATTTAAGGCTTCTGCTGGTCCTAAACTTCAGAGTCTTGGTGGATCCAGTAAACATCAAGAGAATTTCATGAAATTTCTCATGGAATTTTACTTTGGCAAGTGTAAAAAATGATACTAGGTACAGATTGATTTTCAAAAAGTTTTCAAAAAGTTGGGCAAATGATGCTCCATCGTGGGATGTAACAATAACCGAAATACTGTGGTATCTTGTCGTCAAAAGTCTCTGTGATATTGTGGGTTGTCACAGTATATTGAATCTCAACTGTTTTTGCTCAAATTCTTTGTTATGATGCAGCAACAAGAAAAGAATCACAGGAAACTACATAGACCATGATCCTTTGCTCTGTTTCACTCCCATTTACACAGTGAAATGGCACTTTTAAATCTTAACTCTCTGATTTATGACAGAACCAAAGGCTTGTTAAGGCATTTTTAAAGGAAATTGTTGTATGTTCAATTTTGTTAGTTTACAAAATATTCCAATAAATATCGTACAGAGAAATGTGGATATCGTTACATCCCTCGTGAGGAGCCGTGAGGAGCCGTGAGGAGCTCAGGAGCTCAGGGTTGCTTTAAAGGGCTCAAATATGGAGTAAGAAAGCTGTCAAAAATATTCGTGCGCGTAAAATAGAAATCCGTGCGTATTTGGGAAATCCGTGCATATTTGGCTGTAGTTGCGCATAAAATAAATATTTGTAAACTCTCAAATGACTCCAGTCGTACATAAAATATATTGTGTGTATTTTATCCATCAGAATACGAATTGAAAAATTACGACGTCATGAATTACAATCACGAAATGAAAATTTACGATTACGCTTTCATCAGTACGAATACGAATTCACAGACGGAACTTTACTGTCAAAAATACGTCATCACTTCACAGACATTATCCATCGAGCAGAAGAAACATCGATCAAGATCAAGACTGAGCAGCTCAAGTTTGTAGCAGAGTAAAAACAGAGTAAAAGCACAAGAAGCTACAACAGCGACCAACAAGTGGGTTAATTAAAATCTATTGTAAAAATGTCTTGAATTCGGGAACCGAACGCTGCTGTGTAATATTGTGTAGAAACACTTCCTTTGAACGGGAAATTGCACCTATATGTTAGAAAACATAGTGGAGCCAGTTGGAAACATTCGACGTAACGTTATCCCAGGGATCATTAACAAATATCAGGTTCTCTGTATGTTTAGATTAAACATTCACGACTACAGCCACTCTGTTTTTACCCTCTGCTACAAACTTGAGCTGCACAGTCTTGATCTTGATCGATGTTTCTTCTGCTCGATGAATAATGTCTGTGAAGTGATGACGTATTTTTGACAGTAAAGTTCCGTCTGTGAATTCGTATTCGTACTGATGAAAGTGTAATCGTAAATTTTCATTTCGTGATTGTAATTCATGACGTCGTAATTTTTCAATTCGTATTCTGATGGATAAAATACACACAATATATTTTATGTACGACTGGACTCATTTGAGAGTTTACAAATATTTATTTTTATGCACTACACAAATATGCATGGATTTCCCAAATACGCACGGATTTCTATTTTACGCGCACGAATATTTTTGACAGCTTTCTTACTCCATACTCAAAGGCAGTTATCTTGTGGCTCAGTTATTTCACGTTGGTCTCTTTGGCGTTTGTGTGCTCGTTTTGTCTCGAGCTGGTTTGGTTTGGTCTGGTCTTGTTCCTGGCTCAGCTCTGGTCTCCTGCTCCTGACAGGTTTCACCCGGAGACGCTGAAGTGTGGGTCAAATGCAGGTTGAGGAGTTTGGTTGGAGCGTTTGTCCTCTGAAGGTCTGAAGGTTGGCGGTTCGACATAAAAAAGCATCGCTGGTTGAGCTTTCTCATCCACTGACCTGCAGGTTGGCGGTGTGATTCCAGCTCCCACAGCTGTTGTGTCCTTGGGCAAGACAATTAACGCACCTCATCCCCGGTATCTGCGCACTGTGGGTCTGTTGTGTGAATGTGTGTGTGAATGGGTGAGTGGTTCTTGGTTTTAAAGGTTCCTTGGTTCCTTGAAGATGGAAAAGGATGTGATTTTTACTGTTGAGCACTTTGGTGAGCTTTGGCTGTTTTAAATGTGCTGTAAAGATAAATTTGATTTGATTTAAAACAGAAACGCTGAAGGACGGGTCAAATACAGGTTTAACCAAGAGCTGCAGGTTTAAAACAGAAGCTGAAGTAAGGCTGTGCAGTTAATTGGATTTTGACTGGAGATCGTTTCACACACAAATTGAAACTGAAAACTCGTATAAATCAAGTTGAAATGATTTAGGCTGCACTCACACTCGGGACTAGAACCACCGTACGTTTGTCCAGTGTGAGCGCAACCGAACAGAGTCCAGGCCCGGCTGGAGGAGGTGGACCAAAGCACGACACACGCACGACTTTAGTATAAGATCAGTCCGATGTGCTGATGTCACTCGTACGATAAAAACAGTGACCGCAAAACTAGAGAAGAGAAACGACCTGAGGCTGTGGAAAAGTCTGTATCCGTCTTTAGTAATTTGCTTTTGATTCATATTTTATAGAATAACACAGACTTTTCCACAGCCTCAGGTCGTTTCTCTTCACTTGTTTTCTAGAGTTTTGTTAAAGCTGCTGCCGTCAGCTGAGAGGAAATGACCTCATATTTCTGCAAAAACAATAATGAATAGTCCAGAGAGATTCATTTGGTCTTCTGATATTTTATGTTATTTGGTTCTTTTTACAGACCAAGAGTTTGTTTTCATACGTGACAGTTTCGACGGCTCACTAGCGCTCTTCCTCAGAGTCACGTGACGTTGCTGAACTCGTCGTCGGTAAAAAGAACCTAATAACATAATAATAATTCATAATTTTAGAAACAAACTCGCTCGAATTAAAACAGTCACAGCACAAAACGGCACGAACCAAATAGAAAAGTTTCATCATTTTCTGCTGTTTCGAGGGACTGGATTCATCAGCCGGTTTTACTTTGTTTTAATTCGTTTCACTTCGTACAAACCGTGTGACCTCGCAGCCTTAGATTTCGTTCGCTCGACGGTAGGCAGGGACTTTTTATCATTTAACCAATAGTTACTGTTTGGTCGTGACGTGTGTAATGCGCCGCAAACGGGGACAACTGGTGTATCCAGCTTTTCCCAAATCCCGTAGGAAGAAGGACAATAACGTCTTTCCCCTTGATAAAATTCACCAAACATTCTCTTTCTTCCGTTGTGGGAAAGTATTTTGAATAGGGATGGGCATGATTAATCGATTAATCGATAATTGATCATTAAGAATTTCATCGATTACGTTCATTTTAATCGACAAACTGAATGTATGTGTGTGTGTCGTGACCAAACAGGTGTGTACATGTGTCTCTGCATCAGAAGGAGCGAGACACAAACAGTGGGTCAGTCTGTAACGAACCGAAGCACAAATGTGGATTTAACCAGGATTTGTAGAAGAAATTCCACACTTTCCGTTGCGTTGGGACAAGTGTGAGTCCATGTGCACAGTGGATAAAGCAGCACATATGTTTCTGTGTCCAGTGGGAAAAAGTTTTTCCAGGTGAGAGTCGCTCAATGTGGATGACGAGGCCCCGCCCCCCTCCCCCCGTACGCTGTCCTGGTTTTGACAAACACAAATCTGGTCACACTGACCTGTATTCACCTGAGTCATGTCTTTTAATCCAACACAAGTTGAACCACATCAGCGACACAAGAGCTGGAGTTTTATCTTCACTTAGTTTATGTAAATTAGTGATGTGGTTTTAAGTTTTGTTTCTGTGAGATTTGAACAAAACTGAATTAAACACATTATAATGTCAAACAGCTGATGTGGATCTAGAGTCGTTATGTTTATATGTCGTAAAGTTGAATTTATTTATGCAGATTAGTGCAGATAGTAATAATAATGATGATCATTTTAATAGAAAAACGTTAATGATTAATCGATAATTGATCGTTAATTCTTCAGACGATCGATTAAGAAAATTTCACCGAATGCCCGTCCCTAGTTTTGACCCCCATAGTACATTGACCCCAGGGTGAACATACCGCTATAGTAAAATGACCCCCTAAAGGATTTTGACTCCCCTGACTTTTTCCTTTTAGTAGTTACTTATCTGATCATTATTTCTCATGTCATTTACTTTTATTATATATCGCTACATATTCACTTTTTTTGAAGGTGTTTTAAGGAATGTTTTGATGTAAAACAACTTGGTATTTTGTGTAAATGTGACGTTGGTGAGGGCGTGTATATCTGGATTGTGGGGCGCAAAGTCGTTTTTTGATGGGGTTGGAGGCTTAAGAGCGCGTCTAATAGCCCGGAAAATACTGTAATATTCAGAGTTTTTCTATAGATTTCAAGTTCTTTATTAATAAAATATAGAATCCTACACCACACCGGCTTTAAATCCTTGATCTCTACTGAATATATCACTCTTCTCTGATTGGTTGGTGCCTGAACTCGCACTTCCGGGGTTTTTGCGAACCGTCTAGTGTATTCCGATTCCTGACCTAGAGCTGGAGAGAAATGAAATTGAGCGGAGGCACTAGGTGGACGACGTCACCGGCCCAAAATAAAGCCACAAACTAAACTTTTTGCAGCACAAATGTTTGACTCAGTTTTGTGTCGTTTTTAGAGCATTTTGAAGTTTCCTGGAGGCTGCTGACCCCAGTTTGACCTGTAAAAGAATCGTTAATATCTCCAAAAATAAAGCAGCGCAAACAAAACTTTCTCCAGGCCGAGCGATTGACAGAGTTTTTGTACGTTTGTGTTTGATGGGGGCGACTTCACGCAGGTAAACAGTGGACCTGCTTTAACCTGTCTGGAGCTGGAGGAGTCTTGTGCATGTTTCAGGTTGAAGACGCAGGTAGGACGTTCAGACTCCACACAGACTGAGCCCACGTGGACCCAGATCAGAGCCCAGTTTGTGTGAGGCGTGCGTCGGTCTGCAGGTGGCGCTGTGACGGTGTTTTGTGTGTTTTGTGTGCAGGGCTGGAGCGGGCGGAGAGCAGGAGAGATGGAGGATTTAACCAGTACAAAGAGTGGGGCTTCTCACTCTCCGAAGACGCTGAAGACGACAAGAAACACAAGTAAGAACTGGACCAGAACCGGACCAGGGACCAGGGACTGGACCAGAGAAGATCAGATCAGACCAGACATCAGGCCAGGGACCAAAGACCAGAGAAGATCAGATCAGGGACCAGAGATCATAGATCAGGAACCAGGGAAGACCGGACCAGGGACCAGGGAAGACCGGACCAGGGACCAGGGACCAGGGTAGACCAAACCAGGGAGCAGAGGACCAGGGAGCAGAGGACCAGGGAGCAGAGGACCAGGGAGCAGAGGACCAGGGAGCAGAGGACCAGGGAGCAGAGGACCAGGGAGCAGAGGACCAGGGAGCAGAGGACCAGGGAGCAGAGGACCAGGGAGCAGAGGACCAGGGAGCAGAGACCGGAGACTCAGTATCTGTTTTTTAAAAATTTTCAGAGCTTCATTGTGTAACTTTTCTGGTGGTCGTCAGGTTTCTTTTTTGAGTTTGGTGAATCTGGACGGACTCCAGTGACGAATGTGAACGGTTTATAAAACTGTGTGTGTGTTGTTGTTGTTGTTGTTGTTGTGTAAAATGTTCTCTTCTGTAGTTTAGTGAAGTGTTGTGTTTATGTTTGTGTGTGTTTTCAGTTGTAGTGGCGTGAGAATGGAGCAGAGCGACCGACAGCAGACCACGCCCCCCGACGAGAGCAAGGTACCACAGACTCGACACATCAGAGAAAATCTACTGTTTTTATAAATAGCCATTTTTTAGGTTTAAATTTTGACTTCCTATTATTACCCCCGCCAAGGAGGTTATGTTTTTGCCGGCGTTTGTCTGTTTGTTTGTTTGTTTGTTTGTTTGTCTGTTAGCAACATAACTCAAAAAGTTATGGACCGATTTTGATGAAATTTTCAGGATTTATTGGAAATGTGAAAAGGAAGAACTGATTTCATTTTGGGGCTGATCCGGAAGAAATCCTGGATTCTGGATCACTTTGAAATTTTAGTTAACATTGTGGTAAATGGGGCCAAAAAATTTAGTTTCTCAATATCTGGGTTAATTATTGACCAAACCCCATGAAATTTGACTCAGGGATGGACAATGGGATCCTCTTTCATATTCCAAAGGCTGATCCGGATCTGATCCACAAGACTGATTTTATCGTAATTTATATAAAAAATGGGGGTAGTCCTTGGCGGAGGTCTGCGCTCTCTGACTGCTTTTCTAGTTTAACAGAAAAAAATTAGAAAGAAAATGTGTTTATTTTGTTGTATCGGGGGAAAAAATGAGTTTCTTGTGTAAATTGTGTTGAACTTTTGGATAAAACTCTCGCAGTGCGATGATGTCAGTGTGTGATTCTCTAAACCAGAACTCTTTACTTTCTGCATTCTTTCATTTGAAGTGTCCGAAAATTTAAAAAAAAGGCACAAAAACCTATAGATCTGCCCACTGATTAATAATCTGTGTAAAACCAGCAAAAGAATCTCTGTATCTCCTTCCCCATCTGTCCTGTCCTCTTCTTTTCCCCACTTTTTTCTCTCTGTCTGTCTGTCTCTCTCTCTGTTTGTCTTTCTCTGTCTCTGTTTCTCTTTCTCTGTCTCTCTTTCTTTGTCTCTCTTTTTCTGTCTCTTTCTTTGTCTTTCTCTGTCTCTCTGTCTCTTTCTCTCTCTCTCTGTGTGTCTCTCTTTCTGTCTCTCTCTGTCTCTCTTTCTGTCTCTCTCTCTTTCTTTGTCTTCCTCTGTCTGTTTTTCTGTCTCTCTTTCTTTGTCTCTCTTTCTTGTCTCTTTTCTGTCTCTCTCTTTCTTTGTCTCTCTTTTTCTGTCTCTTTCTTTGTCTTCTCTGTCTCTGTCTCTTTCTTTGTCTCTCTTTCTGTCTCTCTCTTTCTGTGTCTCTTTCTGTCTCTTTTTCTGTCTCTTTCTTTGTCTTCCTCTGTCTGTCTTTCTGTCTCTCTTTTTCTCTGTGTCTCTTTCTTTGTCTCTTTTTCTGTCTCTCTCTTTCTTTGTCTCTCTTTTTCTGTCTCTTTCTTTGTCTTTCTCTGTCTCTCTGTCTCTTTCTCTGTTCTTCTCTCTGTCTCTCTCTTTCTGTCTCTCTTTCTGTCTCTCTCTCTCTTTCTTTGTCTTCCTCTGTCTGTCTTTCTGTCTCTCTCTTTCTCTGTGTCTCTTTCTTTGTCTCTTTTTGTCTCTTTCTTTGTCTTTCTCTGTCGCTCTCCCTTCCTCTATCTCGCTTTCTGTCTCTCTCTCTGTCTCTTTCTTTGTCTCTCTCTCTCTTCCTCTGTCTATCTCTCTTTCTGTCTCTTTCTGTGTTTCTTTCTCTGCCTGTCTCTCTCTCTGTTTCTCTGTCTTGTTCTTTTTGTCTCTCTCTCTCTCCCTCTTTCTCCCTATTTCTCTTTCTCTCAAACTTCGAGAAGCTTTCATCTGAACAGTATTTAACATCCCTCTCTCTCTTTCTCTCTCTGTCTCTCTCTTTCTCTCCAGTCTCCTCCAGTGCGTCTCCTTTCTTCGTCGGACCCCCTCAGAACCTACGAGAACCGTTCCAGCAGCAGTCGGCCGCTGCACAGACTCGCCCCCAAGAAACACATGTGAGACTTTCCCCTCTGTCGTTCTGTGGTTAAACACTTCATATTGTTCTGTTTTTCTAATGTCGTTCCCTCGTCGCTCACAGACCTGGAGTTGTGTTTTTTTGTTTCATTCACATGTTTAACTCACAAACCCTGCACATATAGGCTGAGTTCTTCTTCTCTCAAACACAAAACACTCTGTTCCATGTTGTGATGTCATGTGGAGATACAGGAAGTGCTCCACTGTGTTTTTAATCTCCATTCAATTCAAAATTCATTTTTTTTTAAAATTATTATTATTATGTTTATTTATTTCGGACAGTAATACATAGAACATAAATTAAAAAACAAAAACAAAAAACTAAATAATAAAATAAGACAAAAACATAAATACATAGATATAACACAAAAAGTAACTATTTCTATTCTATAATAATAGGCAAAATAAATGTTACGCAGAATTTTCCTTGTGTCCCAAAAAGGAGTGGGAGGAAGTAAATACTTATTTAACCCCACCCCTTTTTTCTACAGTCTCAAATTAACGAAGAACAAATACAGACGTCTCATTTCCTGTACATTATAAGCAATAATTGCACAGTACCTCCATTGCATTACAATCTAACAGACAACAACAAATTAAACAATTAAAAAAGGTCATTGTCAAATTTCCATATGAAACATATAAATTATGTTTTCACTCTCAATCTTCTAAAGTAAATAAGAATGAAATGAATAAATAGAAAAGTCCAAGTGTTCTTCTTTAAGGAGACACAGACTCTGGGTTCCTGTCAGCCTGGTGGTTAGAGAGAGAAGAGAGTTCAGCTCCTAACAGCCTGGACCGATGACGCTGGTGGTGCGGGACAGGAGGCTCCTGTACCGGAACACACAGTGTGCGGGGTGACTTGCAGTTACATTTGTTTTGCGGGTGAGGTACTTGCCCGCTTGAGGCGCTGCTGGGTTTTCGGGTCTCAGATTCAGATTCAGAAAACTTTATTGATCCCATAAGGCAATTCATTAGCAGCATCTCTGAGCAAAACGAACACAAACGAACACGAACGAACACAAACAAACACGAACAAACACGAACAAACACGAAAACACGAACGAACACGAACGAACACAAACGAACACAAACGAACACAAACAAACACAAAACAAACGAACAAACGAACAAACAAACAAACACAAACGAACAAACAAACACAAACAAACACAAACAAACACAAAGTGAGTCAGTCCATTGTCGTCCACCAGTGGAACTCAAAATAAAAAACTAATTGCAGTGTAAAACTTTCATAAAACTATCATAAAACTGTACCGTTAGAATTTAACAATTTAATAGCACAGGTAACAAAAGAATTAGAAAACCGGTTGGTTTTCCGTATTGGAGCATAAAACCGACGCCCTGAAGGCATCAGGATAAAATCAGGAGCCAGAGGATGGAGCGGCTGAGCCAGGAGGCACTTGGCTTTGCTCAGCACCTGCTCCTCCCACAAAGAACTCAGGTCCCTCAGTTTGATCCCTGTGATTTTTGAGCAGGTTTTAACAATATTTTGAAGTTTGTTTTTATCCTTCACAGACAAGGATTCAAACCAGCAAATAAAATAAAAAGTAAGAAGACTTTCGATAAAAGAACAATAAAAATGGTTAAGAATCATTTTGTTCACCTTAAAAGAGTTCAGTTTCCTCAGTAAATATAATCTTTGCTGCCCTCGTTTGACGACGCTTTCAGTGTTTAGGTCAAATTTTTGTTTATTGTCCATCACAGTGCCCAGATATTTGTAGCTATTTCAACATCATCACCGTGGACGACACCGACACTGTGGGAAGAAGGGCTGCACGTCCACACACCTTCAGTAGAATCGTTTGGACCATTTCAGCCCCGGAACTGCCGATCTCTACTGAACTAAAAGTGAAAGGAGCTGTTAAAAACTTGAAAACTACCTCTTCATGTCGTCACAAGAGGGAACAGAGCGTTTAGAGCTTTGGAGATGTAGACGGACTCGTAATGAAGTGTTACTCCAAACATGTGAATGAAACAAAACGCGTCTTGAATCTCACAGGAGTCAGTTTTGTGTGATCATGTCTGTGTCGCGTTTTCAGAGACTCACCGATGCCCAACAGAACCAACTTTGTGATCATCAGCCCCACGCCGTCTCAGGGCATCGTGCTCCAGGGACGACACTTTCAGCACGCCCAGATGCCCTCCCACGTACGCCGACCTCTGACACGGTGAGGCGCTTCTCCCGTCAGCCGTAAAGTGTCCCCTGACCCTCCATACACTGTACCTCTGGGCGTGTCTGTCCCGCTAACCGCAGGAAGTGAGCACGGGCGGGGTTCAGCTCCATCGACTCTGGCTCCAGTTCACTTTCTACTGAAGTGTGCACTGCAAATTTCTCTGATCTGGCCAAGATTTTAAAACTTATATCAGGTCTTATATCTTGTTTTCAGATTTATTATCTACTTACTAGTTCTGACACGGTTTCATTTTAGTCTAGAGTCCGTTTATTTTAAAATAACGTGTCAGGTAAAATGATCTTGCTGCATGGACAGACAATTTCACTATTTTTAAATCATTTTCTGATAGATTTAAGTGTTTATATCTTAAATTTTAGCCAGTTTTTTTTTGCAGGGTGTAACTGTGGCTGTCAGGTTCCTCATTCTGACTTTAAAATGTTGGATTTAATCTGAACATCGTGGGTGTTACAGTCTGTGAGCTTCATCCTGGTTCTCGAGACCAGGACCAGGACCAGACTCAGATCTGAACCAGAGTCCTTCTGGCTCTCGTCTTTAGTTTAGTGTCTGTATTTGACTGAGGTCTTTTCATACAAAGTGATAAACGTGTTTTCTGTTAAAGGGACTTTGCGCCGACGCAGCCCCCGGTGGAGATGGACAGTATCGTTCTCACCTGTCCGGACGTGTCAGGTGCGTCTCTCACCTGTCACACTCGCTCTCTCTGTGTTTAAACTGTCTCATGTCTCTTAGTATCGATACTTAAACAAATATTGAAACTAGATCCTCATTTTTCACAGGTATCAAAACTAAAAAAGTCCCATTGACAGGACAGAGCAGAACCTTTCCTGAATGTGTTTAGAACTGGATCAGAACAAGTATAAGACACAGAGACTAGTATACACCCATGGACCTTGTTTAGACCTGCTTTAGACCTGGACCACTATAGGACCTACCTGAATCCATTTGTCATTCGTTCATTTGTTTTTTAAATAAAACCAAAAATAAGAAACCAAAAAAAAAAAAAACAATTTTCTTCATTATTTGTCTCCCAAAATGAAAAAAAATGGATAAAGGCCGTTTCCCATTTACATGACTTAAACTGCGATGCCGGACTGAACCGGGGCCGGGACCGAGGCCGGGACCGAGGCCGGGACCGAGGCCGGGACCGAGGCCGGGACCGAGGCCGGGACCGGCCGGGACCGAGGCCGGGACTAAAAACGGTTTAGTCCTGGTTCAGTCCTGGTTCAGTCCATATGCAGTCCAAAGCCCGGAATCGCAGGTTAAATCATGTAAATGGGAAACGTCCTTTATCCGTTTTTTCCATTTTCATTTAAACACAAAATCGAAAACTGAAAAAAATGTTGGTTTTGGAGACAAATAATGAAAAAAATAGTTGTTTTTTCCTTTTCTTATTTTTGGTTTTGTATTGAAAAGCAAATGAATTTACCTGGAGCACTGAAAAATTACACAGATATAAGGACACGTGAGAATAGAAAACAAAGTACCGTAATTTCCGGACTATTGAGCGCACCTGAATAAAAAACGCATCAACTAAATTAACTACATTTTAAAATTGTACAAATATCGGCCACACCTGAATATAAACTGAAGGTGAAATCATTTCTTTTTGCATTGACAAAATCTCACCGTCGACTCAGCAGCTCTGTTTCCTTCGCATTTAACTTAAAATCCGCATCATCTGCATTTCTTCGTGTGTCAAACGAGCATCTTCCTCGGCGCGTCATCACCCCGCCTCTCCCCGCGCTCTACTGCACATGTCTCCTGCAGAAAGAGTCTCTTCAGCAAAATTCAGACTCTCTCGGGGGCGGGGACAGGTGTGTGGATCAGGTGTGAGTGGATCTGCGGCTACTGAAGTTTGAGACGTTTCTTCTCGTCATTTACACATTACAGGTCATGAAAATGTATCAAACTCACTCATGTTCATTTAGCATCAGAACTTATTTTGTCACACTGGCATAAACTGAACGCTCTGACAACAGCGCGAGCCAACACTCTAACTTCCTGTGTTATTCGCACTGACAGCGGCGTTTTGTGCACTCAGGCTGCGTGCATCCGCTGTGTCGCCAAACCATAGACCGTATTTATGAATAGACAATGTGCCAAACAAATAAGCCGTCCATAATTTTGCTACTTCGTTTAGACCATGGGTGGGTAAACTACGGCCCGGGAGCTATATGCAGCCCTTTAATCTTTTTATTCCGGCCCGCTGAACTTGAATAATAATAATAATAATAATAAATACATTAATTAATTAATTAAAATAAATTTAAATAAAAATAAATAAAAATAAACATAAATAAATTTAAATAAATATAAATAAATAATAATAATTTTCAGTGTTTTAAAAGTCAATTCAATAAATAGTAAAAACCGTAGGACTAGAAAGACAGATATTTTGCTTCTTTGTAATGATTTTCAATTATGGGATATTTCAATAACATGGGATATTTTTTCTACATATCCCGTGTTATTTTGTTCTTCTATGAGATGGATTACCAAAAAAACTCCATCACATTTTAGAACCATTTGTGGCCCACGAGTCAAAAAGTTTGCCCACCCCTGGTTTAGATGCAATGTTCAAAGTGTGAGGGGAAAAAAGTAGTGGCTTATAGTACGGAAATTACGGTTCTGCAATGTTGGAAAATCACATTCTGTTGTCTAAATGTTTTTCAGTATAATATTTTTCAGTAACTGCTCTGGTCTCTGGGTTAAACGTATTGGTTGTAGTTGGGTTTGACGACGTGTTTTTTTTTTTTTTTTTCCACAGACGACGAACGTTTGAATGTGAAGCGGCGAATTGTTCAGCGGAGGCAGGAATGTCGCACCTTCACTTCACCACCAGAGGTCAGTATTCTACGGTGACGGAGGTGGACGGTGTAGTGCAGGGGGGTCCAAACTTTTTTCATCAAGGACCACATATCTAAACACAGATGAAGCAGAGGGCTGATCGAGGGCCGTAGACTGGTGCTCAGTACAGTGAATAATTAAAATATGTGCATGTTTAACACATTAGAATGAAACATTTGTCTTTATTCACGCTAAGATTCTTAAAACCACACACTAAATATTAAATATGAGCTTTATTAAGGTAGATTTTCAAAAAACTTGCAGTAAAAGTTAAGTTTTAACTGATGCAAGGTAATTTGGGCCAATTCACCTGGAAGCCTGAGGGCCAAGAAAAATTTATCTGAGGGCCGCATTTGGCCCATGGGCCACAGTTTGGACATGCCTGGTTTAGAGCAATGCATTAAAAAAATGACTAAAATACTTGGTAATGTCGGTGCTACGTCACTGGGAGGTCATCCATGATTGGTTGACGTGGTGCGTCCGATTCCAAAACTTCAGCATTTTCAGCTTCTGACGCCGACACCCTGTACATGTGTCCGGAGCGTTGACGCCCAAACGCTCAAAACATGCCGCGTCTCACCGTGCTGGTGCCTTAAGACGCACCGCAAAAACTCCGAACGCCCTAGACACATCGACACACAGACACATAAACTTTGCATGTGAACTGTGCGTCTTGACGCTCTGGTCTGAACAGACCATAACACACGTGTCTGTTTTAAACGTTCCTCTGTCTGTTGTTTCACAGTTGGTCCAGTCGTGGCCGTCTCCATTCCCTCTGCTCTGTTTAAACTGTAAAAAACCCAAAGAACCGTCAGAGAAATGCACAAACTGTGGTTCTATTGGCCCCGCCTCCTCCGCGCCGACGCCGCGCCCCCCATCCGCCTTAGCCCCACCCAGGCCCAAACCCGGACTCAGCCCGGACCGCTGCAGGGTCTACAGCCGGTCCCGGGCTTCTACAGACCCGCCTCCCCTCTGCCCATGAGAGTCACCAGAACCCAGAACAACGGAGCCAAGAGAACCAACGAGATCAGCGACCCCAGTGAGTCTGGACGAACTCTCACCTCCTCTTCATCCTCTGACCTCCTCTGCACCAACTGGACAAACTCTCACCTCCTCTTCATCCTCTTCTGCACCGTCTGGACAAACTCTGACCTCGTCTGACCTTCTCTTCATCCTCTCACCTCCTCTTCCTCCTCTGCACCGTCTGGACAAACTCTCACCTCGTCTGACCTCCTCTTCCTGCTGTGCACTGTCTGGACATCCTCTTCTCCTCTCACCTCCTCTTCCTCGGCACCTTCTGGACAAACTCTGTCCTCTGACCTCCTCCTCTTCCTCTGACCCTCTCTTCCTCCTCTGCTCTTCTGACCTCCTCCTCTTCTTCCTCTGACCTTCTCTTCCTCCTTTTCCTCTGACCTTCTCTCTTCCTCCTGCTCCTCTGCTCCTCTCACCTCTTCTTCCTCTCTTCCTCCTCTTCCTCTGACCCTCTCTTCCTCCTCTCTTCCTCCTCTTCCTCTGACCCTCTCCTCCTCTGCTCTTCTTCTTCCTCTGATCCTCTCTCTTCCTCCTCTTCCTCTGACCCTCTCTTGCTCCTCTGCTCCTCTTCTTCCTCTGACCCTCTCTTCCTCCTCTGCTCCTCTTCTTCCTCTGATCCTCTCTCTTCCTCCTCTTCCTCTAACCGTCTCTTCCTCCTCTTCTTCCTCAGTTGTCCTCTCAAGCGACGACGAGGAGGACGAAGCGGATAACGCCAGCACCGGGAGCTCTCGTCTGGACAACATCTCCCCGCGCCCGGCGGACTCCGCCCACTCCTCGCCGGCGCCCTCCGGCGGGAAAGTGGAGGCGGCGGTGAAGAGCGCGGCGGAGCAGGAGGAGCTGGGAGCCGACTTCTTCGAGGACGTCAACATGAAGATCAGTATCCCCCGAAGAGCGCGCATGAAGGACCAGGTAAACACTTAAACGGTTAATCCAAACCGCTGACCTGACTGCAGTTGTACGTAATCGCTGATTCTTTGTGTGTTCAGTTTGGGAAAAGTCCCCCAGAGCCGCCGCGTCAGAAGAAACCCAAACTCCCCGCCAAATGTTCCAGCATCATCCTGGAATGTCGAAGCATCCGGATCGGAACTCTACGGAGGCTGGTCCGCAAACCTGTGGTGGTGCGTCACTCACACTCTCACTGTAGACTGATAAAACATGTTGTAGGCCAGAAGTCTTCAAAAGAGGGGTCTGGGGTACTGCAGGGGGGTCGCTTCATCTTTGGTTGATTTATTTTTTTTTTATATTATTGAAGGGTGATGATCAACTGGTTTCAGTGGGTTCTGTGTGTTCGCTCTCTTTATTCTGTCGTCTCTTTATTCTGTCGTCTCTTTATTCTGTCGTCTCTTTATTCTGTCGTCTCGTTATTCTGTCGTCTCGCTCTCTGTCAAACTGCAAACACCTTGACTCGTTGGTGCACATGAACATTTCACACGACTGAACCAACTTTATGTCATATTTTAGCTGCCAAACGTTTCCCAAATTCTCCATTGACATTCCTGTAAAACCAGAAATGCCGCTGCAAGAAATCGCTGTTTAGGAGAATTTAGAAACAAAAGTGGGCGGGTGGAATAATGTGAATAGATGAATATAACCGACTGTAGACTCCTGGGTGTAATATTTAATATTTATAATGTTTATTACTTTATTACATTTTTATTACATTAGTAAACTTTAGACGACTGTTATTGTTACTACAGAGTTTTATAGACTCTAGAATAAAACAGTTTATTCACTGAGAGTTAATAAAAGTGGAACAGTACAGTTCTACACTCTGTTTATTTAATAATGTGTCTTTTTCTTTTTCTACAGTTCACCACAGAACACATCCAACTGGACACAGAAGGTGAGTCCTGGCCTGAGTCCTGGTTGAGTCCCGTTTGAGTCTAGTTTTGAGTCCTATTTTGAGTCCTGGCTGAGTCTAGTTTTGAGTCCGTGTTTTGAGCCCCTCTTTTGAGTCTTGTTTTGAGTCCTGGCTGAGTCTAGTTTTGAGTCTGTGTTTTGAGCCCCTCTTTTGAGTCTTGTTTTGAGTCCTGGCTGAGTCTTGTTTTGAGTCTAGTTTTGAGTCTTGTTTTGAGTCTTGTTTTGAGTCTTGTTTTGAGTCTTGTTTTGAGTCTTGTTTTGAGTCTTGTTTTGAGTCTTGTTTTGAGTCTAGTTTTGAGTCCTGGCTGAGTCTAGTTTTGAGTCCGTGTTTTGAGCCCCTCTTTTGAGTCTTGTTTTGAGTCCTGGCTGAGTCTTGTTTTGAGTCTGTGTTTTGAGCCCCTCTTTTGAGTCTTGTTTGAGTCCTGGCTGAGTCTTGTTTTTGAGTCTAGTTTTGAGTCTTGTTTTGAGTCTTGTTTTGAGTCTTGTTTTGAGTCTTGTTTTTGAGTCTTGTTTTGAGTCTTATTTTGAGTCCTGGCTGAGTCTAGTTTTGAGTCCGTGTTTTGAGCCCCTCTTTTGAGTCTTGTTTTGAGTCCTGGCTGAGTCTTGTTTTGAGTCTAGTTTTGAGTCTTATTTTGAGTCCTGGCTGAGTCTTGTTTTGAGTCTAGTTTTGAGTCTTATTTTGAGTCCTGGCTGAGTCTTGTTTTGAGTCCTTTTTGAGTCTTGTTTTGAGTCTAGTTTTGAGTCTTGTTTTGAGTCTAGTTTTGAGTCTTATTTTGAGTCCTGGCTGAGTCTAGTTTTGAGTCCCTGTTTTGAGCCCCTCTTTTGAGTCTTGTTTTGAGTCCCTGGTTTTGAGTCTAGTTTTGAGTCTTTTTGAGTCCTGGCTGAGTCTGTTTTGAGTCTTGTTTGAGTTCTATTTGAGTCCTGGCTGAGTCTTGTTTTGAGTCTAGTTTTGAGTCTTGTTTTGAGTCTAGTTTTGAGTCTTATTTTGAGTCCTGGCTGAGTCTAGTTTTGAGTCCCTGTTTTGAGCCCCTCTTTTGAGTCTTGTTTTGAGTCCTGGCTGAGTCTAGTTTTGAGTCCCTGTTTTGAGCCCCTCTTTTGAGTCCCATTTTGAGTCCTGGCTGAGTCTAGTTTTGAGTCTTGTTTTGAGTCTAGTTTTGAGTCCTGGATGAGTCTTGTTTTGAGTCCTGGATGAGTCTTGTTTTGAGTCCCATTTTGAGTCTTGATTGAGTCCCGGCTTGAGTCCTGGCATGGGGCCCGTTTTAGTCCCATTCTGAGTCCCCGCCCTTGAGTTCAGTAGAGATTGGCAATTCCAGATCTGAAATGATCCAAATTATTATCCAGATTATTCCAGGTGAAGACATAATGAGTTTAAAAAAACACAGTGGAGCACTTCCTGTATCACCACATGACATCACAAGGTGGAGCTGAGTGTTTTCTGTTTGAGAGAAGAAGAACTCGGCCTAAATCTGAAGGGTTTGAATGTTAAACGTGTGAATGAAACTAAACACGATTCTGGGTGTGTTTTTGATAAAGAAATAACTCTATATCATCAGAAAATAACCAAATATCAACCCTTTCACCCTTTAACCCTTTTAACCCTTTCACCCTTTCCTGTGTCGCTCAGGTCCAGAGGGTCAGGCCGAGTCCGTCGTGTTTCGTGCCTCGGAGCTCGTCAGCTGTGAGTGGTGCAGCGTCCGTAAACTGCCCGTGTTGTTTTTCCAAAGCACGGAGCAGGAGTGTTCTCGACTGAGGGAGCAGCTGCAGATGAACCGAGCAGCCGCCTCAGACTGGATCGACTGCTCCTCCACACGTGAGAAAAACACAACTTAACCTTGAAGTTAAACCATTTCAGGAGAAGGACGAGGGTTTGCAGCTCTCGACAAAGCAAAGAGTTACTGTAATACAAAATCAAGTTGTTTTAGTAGTTTTCTTTTCTACATAATTCCTGTTTCTGCTTCATATATTTGATGTCTTCAGTTTGAATCTACTGTATAAATAAAAGTAGTGAACATAAAGAAAAACAACACTGAAGGTTAATCCATGAATCATTTGTTTATTTGTTTTTCAAAATAAAACCAAAGAAAGAAGAAAATAAAAAAACAACAACTATTTTCTCCAAAACTAAAATGAAAAAAACAGATAACGACCATTTCCATGACTTAAACTGCGATGCTGGACTGAACCAGGTCTGAACCAGGTCTGAACCAGGTCTGAACCAGGTCTGAACCAGGTCTGAACCAGGTCTGAACCAAGTCTGAACCAAGTCTGAACCAAGTCTGAACCAGGTCTGAACCAAGTCTGAACCAAGAAGACTGAACAAACCAGGTCTGAAGAGGTCTAAACCAGAGAACAGAGTCTGAACCAGAGACTAAACCAGAGACTAAACCAAGGGACTAAACCAGAGACTAAGACCAGGTCTAAACTCCAGACCAGGGACTAGACCAGGGACTAGACCAGAGACTAGACCAGAGACTAGACCAGAGACTAGACCAGAGACTAGACCAGAGACTAGACCAGAGACTAGACCAGGGACTAGACCAGAGACTAGACCAGGGACTAGACCAGAGACTAGACCAGAGACTAGACCAGAAATTGGACCCGAGCCCATGGAACAGGGTGTCTGCAAAATGCATTCGGGCGCTGGTTACCTGACGGTCTATGCGGGTGCACCTCCAGGCCAGTCCTGATTCTCAGTCCTGGTTCAGTTCTGGTTTAGTTCTGGTTTCGTCCTGATTCAGTCCGTATGCGGCGCAAAAGTCACAGAAACAGGAAACGGCTGTTATCTGTTTTTTTCCTTTATTATTACGCAGCGAAAATAGTTTTAGGATAGTCAGAAAACTAAAGACAAAAGACCAAAGTGATTTAAAGAGCACATTTTCATTTTCCTGTGATCATGTTCTTGGTTCTGTTTAGGAGTTTGATTTTACACTAAAAGTTGAGAGTGACTCGCTGAAAAACTAATTGGTTAATGCAAATGTGATTTAGAGGGACGTGTTTAATCGCACAGATCATCTCACCTGTTGTAGTTCAGATAGTTCAGTTCTTTCTGGTCAGATTATGTTCTTGGAGATACTCGGCCTCAGCTTCACTTCTGTGTGTCCCTCAGACCCGGATGAGAAGTACATCGTGCTGATCTTTGAGAACGGCCTCCCCATGGAGCAGCAGGTCATCCTGGAGGACATTTTAGGAGAAATCGGCCAAAACAACAACCTCACAGACTTTCCCTCCAAAATCTCCTTCGACGAAGCGAATCTGCGGCTGGTGAACTACAACAAGGCCACGGAGCGAAAGGACGACAAGGTCTGAGCTCCAATCTTTATTATTAGAGTTTAAAGAGGAGATAATATGCAGATTTTTATTTTACCTTTCTCTCATGTTTGAATGTTGTTCTGGAAAAACTGGAAAAATCTGTGGGTTTTGTTTAAATCTGCAGGAACATGGGACACAGGCTCAAAACTGGTGACTGTCCCGGGGAAACAGGGACATGTGGTCACTCTAAACATGATGATCTAAATATGTGTTACTGTTAAAGGGCCCATCTCATGAAAATCAACTTTTCAGAGCTTTCTACCTTCTAAGAGTGATGTGTGGGCCTTGGATTTGGCGCCCAAGTGTTTTTTTAGATTGATTCTGCGTTTTTTTTTAACAAATTGCGGCGTATTTCTGCCACCTTCCCACGTGACGACGAACTAAAGCTGCTACAACAATGATACACCTATGACACTTTTGACGTAGCAGAAAACGCTTCACACCCGACCCCCTACAGTGTCCACGATATAATAAGTTGATCTACTAGTGTTTATTAATACTTTACCAATCAGTAATGTTCAGCTGATGTGGATGCGGTGCTTGAGCTTCGTGCTCCTCAAAGTCCTCGTCCGATTCCGGGTCCAACACATGCGGCTGAACGCGCTGTATCTCCATGATGAATAAAAGTTTATTCCTGCCTCTATCAGGGTCACGTCTGTCTCCCCCTCCCTCCCTGAGATGGCGGAGGAAGGGCGGCTCACTCAGAGTCTACGTCACGTTTGGAGGGCGGAGCCTGTGCTTTCTGAGGACGGGCGGGGGCAGGAGCAATAGTCGTCGTAAGATTTCAGAACTATTGTGTAATGGATGTTCCAAAACCCAAACTGTGCAGAAGAAACAATGTGAAAAGAATTATTACCTTTGCCAAGGAGGTTATGTTTTTGCCGGTGTTTGTCTGTTTGTTTTTGTTTGTTTGTTTGTCTGTTAGTAACATAACTCAAAAAGTTATGGACCGATTTTGATGAAATTTTCAGGATTTGTTGGAAATGTGAAAAGGAAGAACTGATTTCATTTTGGGGCTGATCCGGAAGAAATCCTGGATTCTGGATCACTTTGAAATTTTAGTTAACATTGTGGTAAATGGGGCCAAACATTTAGTTTCTCAATATCTCGGTTAATTATTGACCAAACCCCATGAAATTTGACTCAGGGATGGACAATGGGATCCTCTTTCATATTCCAAAGGCTGATCCGGATCTGATCCAGAAGACTGATTTATCGCAATTTATATATGTCCTTGGCGGAGGTCTGCGCTCTCTGACTGCTTTTCTAGTTTAACATCAGATGGGACATTTATCCAATCCAGTCCACTTTATTTATACAGCACATTTCACAAACAAACTGTTTCCTAAGTGCTGCACAAATACATAAAAAATAACAACAATAAGATGATAAAGTAAATTACTAAAATAATACTAGTCTTAAAGTAATAAAACTAGTAAAATAATATAAACCAGTAAAATAAAAATAAAACTATATCATAGAATAGAAATAAATAAACCAATAAATAAATTTAATCAGTAAAACCAATAAAAACACATAAAAATAAATAAAAGACACAGAGGACCACACGACTCACGCGGTGTTAAAAGCCAGAGAATAAAAGTGGGTCTTCAGACGAGATTTAAAACTCTCCACTGTGGAGCCGCTCGAACGTGAAGCGGCAGATCGTTCCAGAGTTTAGGGTCGACCACAGAGAAGCTCCTGTCCTCCTGGTTTTAAATCTCGTCTTAGGCCCTGAGCTGGAGCTGGACCTCGGACCTCAGAGCGCAGGGGTATAAATTTGGATGAGGTCCGAGATGTACTGTGGAGCCAGAACATTCAAAGCTTTAAAAACAAACAATAAAATCTTAAAATCAATTCTAAAATTAACAGGGAGCCAGTGCAAAGATTTAATACCCCAAAGAAGTAAAACACCTCCTTTTTAATAATCATGAATAATTCTAAAATGGTGATGTTTCTTTTAACACTCAAATATTCTACAGAGTGCTCTAAATGTTTTTTTCTGTTCAGTCATTTGTATTTTTCCTCTTCTGTTGCTGGTTTGTTCTGAGGCACAGAACCTGTCACTCACTGGTCAGGGGTCGTGTGTGTGTGTGTGTTTTCCAGGTTAAACCCGCCCGGACTCCTCCCAAGCCCAACCCGGTCCCGGTCCGGACCCGGATGTCCACGAGACACAAACCCAGCAGCTTCGAGTCGGACGATGAGATGACGGAGCTCCAGCCCACCTTCACCGGACCCATCGTCAAGTACGAGAGTTTAGATTTAAAGCTGCACTCTGTCGCTTTTTGGCTGGGGGTTCGTCACGTGACCTGCTTGTTTCTATGGAGATGTCATTGATGTACCTGGAATGTTCCACAGTGTGACATTAAACCGCTCTACTTTACATTTATTCAATTACAGGTTTTATAGCTCAAAAAACCCTAGAAAAACAACATTCTGACTGTGAGCGGGGTCGCCTCTCCACAGATCTAACCTGGAACTCAGTCTAGTTTGGTCCCCATGAAGATGGAAAGGTTTAAAGCTGTACTGTGGAACACTCCAGACAAAGAAATAACATCTTCATGGAGAAAAGTGTTTGACAAACCCTGCACCAGAAAAGTTACCCGATGCACCTGTTTCCTCACCACAAACAGACCTGCAGTTGTTGTGTTTTGTTTCGTTCACATGTTTAACTCACAAACCCTGCACATTTAGCAGGGTTCTCACAGTCATGGAAATCCTGGAAAAGCCATGGAAATTGAAAATGTGTTTTTCCAGACCTGCAAAAGTCATGGAATTTTGTAAATTGAACTTAAGTTTTGGAAAAGTTAAGGAATTTTAGTATCTTAACTCCAGTGTTGTGTTAAGTTCTCGTGAGTCTGTTCTGATTATTTCTGAACGTCTGAGCCTTTTGTTTAAAAGAGACGACAATAAATGCACTGACAGGATTTTAAATGTTTTAAAACTATAATCCCAAACCATAAAGTGAGTGGAAAGAGTTCACATTTCAGATTTAGAACCTAAAACAGACATGTCAAACTCAGGCCCGGGGGCCAAATGTGGCCTGTGAGATCAGATCAAATCTGTATCAGAGCTGCCGCCGCACACAAAGACTATAGACGTATTATTTATTTAAAAAGTTGTTATTATTTTATATTCTGCTTGTTCAGGATTCAATGTTTAAGCAAAACTATGATTAAACATTTATTTTATTAAGAAAAGGTTTAACATTACAGATCTCGAAAGAAGAGAAAACATGCAGATGTTGAAATTTTTCAGTAAATATTTAGTTTGGTCGACTTAGTCCCAGTTTTTAATTTTAGCCTCTGTGAGTTTGAGTTTGACTCTCCTGTCCTAAAAGTCTGATCAGTTCTACACATGTTGGTGCAGTAAAGTCATGGAAAATTCACTTTAGGTCATGAAAAAGTCATGGAAAAGTTTTGAAAAGTGAGTGAAAAAGAGCGGGAACCCTGATTTAGGCCGAGTTCTTCTCTCAAACTGAAAACACTCACAAACTGTTCCACCTTGTGATGTCATGTGGTGATACAGGAAGTGCTCCGCTGCGTTTTTAAACTCCACACACCTTCACTAGAATCGTCTGGATAATTTCAGCCCTAGATTTCCCAATAAAAAGGAGCTGTTCACTTGAAAACTACCACTTCATGACATCACCAGGTGGAATAATACAAATAGAGAGTTACTCAAACATGTGTGAGTGAAACAAAACACAACTCCAGGTCTGTTTTTGACGAGGGAACAACATTAGAACACGACTTAAAGCTCACAGGAGTCACTTTCATGTAATATAGACAGTGTTGGGAAGGTTACTTTAAAAATGTAATCCCCTACAGATTACAGATTACATCCCCCAAAATGTAGTTTGTAACAGAATCCATTAAGTTACTTAAAGTGAGTAACGTAATCTGAATACTTTGGATTACTTGATATTGTCCTGGTTTTAGTCCTGGTTTAGTCTTGGTTTAGTTCTGGTTTAAGTCCTGATTTAGTTCTTTTAGTTGTGGATTTAGTTGTGGATTTAGACCTGGTTTTAGTCCTTATTTTAATCCTGGTTTAGTTCTGGTTTAGTCCTGTTTTAGTTCTGGTTTTAGTCCTGGTTTAGTTCTGTTTTAGTCCTGGTTTAGTTCTGGTTTTAGTCCTGGTTTTTCCTGGTTTTTAGTCCTGGTTTTAGTTTCCTGGTTTTAGTCCTGGTTTAGTCCTGTTTTTTTGTCTTGGTTTAGTCCTGGTTTAGTTCTGGTTTAGTTCTGGTTTAGTCTGGTTTGTCTGGTTTAGTCTGGTTTTGCCTGGTTTTAGTCTGTTTAGTTTAGTCTGGTTTTAGTTGGTTTAGTTTTCCTGGTTTGGTTTAGTCCTGTTTTTTTGTCTTGGTTTAGTCTCCTGGTTTAGTCTTTTTTCCTGGTTTTGTTTAGTCCTGGTTTTAGTCCTGGTTTTAGTCCTGGTTTAACCCAAAATATGAAAACAGTAAAATCCCTCTGTGTAATCCACTTATTTCAACAAAGTAACTGTAATCCAATTCCCACTCACTGAAACAGTAACTGTAACTGAATACAGTTACTCATCATTTGTACTCTGATTACATAACTCGAGTACGTGTAATCTGTTACTCCCCAACACTGAATATAGAACATTTTAATAATAGAAAAGATGATTTAATTCCCGTTGTTTTGCCTCATAGACTTTCTCGTCGTTTAGATTAAAGAGTTTCATTTGTATATTTCGATGTATCTGTGTGTGTATTTTAATGTGAGTGTCCGTGTGCGTCTCAGGCTGATGGTGTACCCCCCTCCTCCCGCCAAAGGGGGCATCACCGTCACCAACGAAGACCTGCACTGTCTGAACGACGGAGAGTTCCTCAACGACGTCATCATCGACTTCTATTTAAAGTGAGACTCGGGTTTGAGCGGAACACGGAATGTTAAAAGTGAAAACAAAAACACACACAAAAGACACGCACGCAGACTTTTATTTTGAAGGGAACGATTTGCTGGACTTGTCAGAGTTTTTCTTCATGTTATAGTCGTTTTTTTTTTTTCTCAGCGCACTTTGTTTTAGATCAATATTATGATTTAAAACGTCCGGATTGTTCTTAAATCTCGCGTCTCTTTGTTTGCGCCGCAGGTATTTGGTCCTGGAGAAGTTGAAAAAGGACGACGCTCAGAGGATCCACGTCTTCAGTTCGTTCTTTTACAAACGACTGAATCAGAGAGAACGACGCAACGGTTTAGCCCCGGGTTTAGACTCAGACTCGGGTTTAGACCGGGTTTAGACTCGGGTTTAGACTCTGGTTTAGACTCTGGTATAGACTCTGGTTTAGACTCTGGTTTAGACTCTGGTTTAGACTCTGGTTTAGACTCTGGTTTAGACCTAGACTCTGGTTTAGACTCTGGTTTAGACTCTGGTTTAGACTCTGGTTTAGACTCTGGTTTAGACTCTGGTTTAGACTCTGGTTTAGACTCGGGTTTAGAGTTTAGACTCTGGTTTAGACTCTGGTTTAGACTGCTTTAGACTGGTTTAGACCGGGTTTAGACCGGGTTTAGACTCGGGTTTAGACCTGGTTTAATATTGGAGTAGCTCCTGGTTTAGATCCTGGTTTAGTTCCCGGTTCAGGCCTAGTTTAATCCTGGCTTAGTCTTGGTTTTAGTCCTGGTTTAGTCCCTGGTTTAGTCCCTGGTTTAGTCCTGGTGTAGACCTAGTTTAGTCATGGTTTATTCCCTGGTTTAGTCCTGGTTCAGTCCTGGTTTGGACCTGTTCCAGACCAGTTTTAGTGCTGGTTTGGCCTGTTTTAGTCTCTGTTTTAGTCTCTGGTTTAGTCCAGATTTAGTCCCTGGTTTAGTCCTGGTTTAGACCTAGTTTAGACCGGGTTCGGTCCTGATTTAGTCCCTGGTTTGGTCCTGGTTTAGTCCTGGTTTAGTCCTGGTTTAGTCCCTGGTTTAGTCTTTGTTTAGTCTTTGTTTAGTCTTGGTTTAGTCCTGGTTTAGTCCTGGTTTAGTCCTGGTTCAGTCCTGGTTTAGTCCCTGGTTTAGTCTTTGTTTAGTCTTGGTTTAGACCTGGTTTAGTCCTGGTTTAGTCCTGGTTCAGTCCTGGTTTAGTCTTTGTTTAGTCTTGGTTTAGACCTGCTTTAGTCCTGGTTTAGTCCTAGTTTAGTCCTGACTTTTGACTGTTTCTTTCTCAGGCTCCAGAAAAAGAAGCACAACCGTGTGAAGACCTGGACCAGACACGTGGACCTGTTCCAGAAGGACTTCATCTTCGTCCCCATCAACGAGTCGTGAGTTTAGACTTTATTCTGAGCACGGGCGCGAATCGGCTCCATCCACTCTGGCTCCAGTTCACTTTCTGTTGAAAAACCATGTTCTCTCTGGACCTGCTGCTGTCAGGCTCCTCATTCTGACCTTCAAATGTTGGTCTGAACCTCCTCTCCGTGATCCTGGAGTTTTTATTTCACTATTTTGTCTCTAAATCAAGATCTGAAATTTAATAACAAACAAATCAGGATCTGTTCATGGTGAAATAAAAAAAACAGACAAAAAAGTGAATTGGACCCAGACCCGGTTTAGTTCCTGGTTTAGAGCTGGTTCAGGGCTTGGTTTAGACCTGTTTTAGTCCTGCATTAGACCTAGTTTTGATCTGGTTTAGACCTGGTTCAGTTCAGTCCCTGGTTTCGAGTCTGGTTGTCCTTTAGACCTGGATTTCAAAACTGGTTGGTTCAAGTTCACCTGGTTCAGTTTCAGTCCTGGTTCAGTTCCCTGGTTCATCGTTCCTGGTTCAGTCCTGGTTCAGTTAGTCCCTGGTTCAGTCCCTGGTTCAGTCCCTGGTTCCCTGGTTCAGTTCTGGTTCACTGGTTCATGGTTCATGGTTCAGTCCTGGTTTCAGTTCTGGTTCAGTCCTGGTTCAGTGGTTCAGTCCTGGTTCCTGGTTCAGTCCTGGTTCATTAGTCCTGGTTCAGTCCAGTCCTGGTTCAGTCCTGGGTTCAGTCCTGGTTCAGTCCTGGTTCAGTCCCTCCCGGTTCAGGTTCAGTCCTGGTTCAGTTTCCAGTCTGGTTCAGTTTCTGGTCAGTCCTGGTTCAGTCCTGGTTCGTTCCTGGTTCAGTCCTGGTTCAGTCCTGGTTCAGTCCTGGTTCAGTCCTGGTTCAGTCCCGGTTCAGTCCTGGTTCAGTCCTGGTTCTGGTTCTGTTTCTCAGAGCTCACTGGTACCTGGCTGTGATCTGCTTCCCGGGCCTGGAGCGCCCCCTGCTGGAGCCCAACCCTCAGTTCCAGGGCGAGAGTCCGAGCGGCGAGTCCCAAACGGAGGAGCCGATCCCGGATCACTGCCGCCCGCTGTCGCCCTGCGCCTCCCCGGAGCCCGAGGAGCCCGAGGAGCGACCGGAGAACCAGG
>NW_026571036.1:2418970-2444587 GCF_026225935.1 Boleophthalmus pectinirostris
GTTTAGAGCAGGAGATATGAAGCGCAGTGAACAAGCCCTCAAGAAACACCGTGGAAAAATATTTAACAGGGATGAAAAGAAAGCTGGAGAAAGACGGAGATAATGAAACAAACGACGACGCGTACACTGCTTCACTGTGACTACGGTGGCAAACGAGGAAAGACCGGCGTGTTTACTGTGTCTAAAAATGTTGGCAGCGGACAGCATGAAGATTAATAAACTAAGGCACAGGTGTCAAACATAAGGCCCGGGGGCCAGATCCGGCCCTCCAAAACCTTTAATGTGGCCCTTGGGGGATTTTCTACTAAAATATTTTAATAATTTTTTCTATTAAAATATTGGTAATTTTCTGCGGTGCTTAGCATAGCAGCATCTCCAGCGTCTCTGTACGTGGCCCCTCCCACCAGAGCAGCACAAATGAAGACGTGTCTCTTTCCAAACGCTCTTAAAGGACGATCGTTTTGACTGTTGACCGTGACACCCTCATCAGAAAAATGTCCAACATGAGAAAAGTGGAGCCGAGTGCAGGATTTTACAACAAAAACTGACTTATTCCTGTTTACAGACAAGTTAATGTTAAAACATTGTGTTGAAATTGAATTTTTCTTCAAGTTTCAGGTTGTTCATAATATTATAATATTATAATAAGAAAGAGTTCATCAATTAAAAAAGATTTCTGTAATAGATTTGCGTTTCTCTGCACAAATATTTGAACTTATTGTTATTTTTGGGGTTTATATGAGTTTTCTGATCCGGCCCCTTTGGGATCAAAGTAGATTGGATACGGCCCCCGGACCAAAATGAGTTTGACACCCCTGAACTAAGGCGTCGCTTAAAGACACTGCACCCCAGTCACGCTGATAAAACGCTTGAGTTTTTCCCGTGAAAACATGACAAATATTACCAAAAATCATCCCGCTTTGTGAATACTAATGATACTGTTTATTGGTGGTTTTCAGATTCTAGAATGTGGTGATGTCTCTGTCCCTCTGTCTGAGACGACACTTTTTCCTGTTAATTATTTTTGTAGATTACCAAGAAATATCGGAAAGGTAAATTTCCAAATAATGGAACCTGATCATTTCTATTATTGACTAGAGCCAAGATCGTGCTTTATTAAATCTTCAGTTGAACAATATTATTTTTAGCTGCCCCCATCTATATTACACAGTATTGGCCTTTAGAATACTGTGATATCATCTGAAATCCACCAATAGTCGCAGCGGAGAGTGGAGGGGGGCGAAATGTTTTTTTTTTCTTCCTGGGGGGGACTTCACAGAAAATAATTGAGAAGCAGTGATTTAGGGACAAAATAGTGAAATAAAAACCCCAGAATCATGTACAGGAGGTTCAGAGTGAGGAGCCCGACAGCAGCAGGTACAGAAAGAAGGGACACATAAAAAATGAACTGGAGCCAGAGTCGATGGAGCCGAATCTCACCCATGCTCACTTCCTGTTTGGACCTCAGCAGGTTAACTCTGTCCACAGGATACAGATATGAGACACACACAGACATCGATTTATACACAAATCCACCTTCTTTCTATCATATTTTGGTCCTGATGCGTTGTAGTTGTCCACAGAAACGAGGTCAGTGTGTCAGGAGTAAAACGAGCTGAGAGGGGAGGGGGGGGGACACTGCCCTCTGGTGTTTGGAAAAGGCGCCGCAGCCTCAGTGAGAGTCAAGACGTGAACAACAAACGCTGAAGTCTGTGAGAAGGTTCTGTTTAAAAAGTTTAAAAAGTTCAGCTCAGACACGACTGGACCGAGTGACGACACGAGAACGAGAATCCACCTGAGAATAAAATACACTCACAGATTAATTACAATAAAAGATTTGAAATCATGACAACAGCGAAAAACTGAGACACTTCAAGGACTGAACCAGGGCTTAAAACTGGGACAGAACCTGGTACTAAAATGGGTCTAAAACCTGGACTGAACCAGGGACTGAACCTGGGACTAAAAATTGGGACTACAGCAGGAACTAAACTGTGGACTAAACTATGGACTAAACCCTGGCACTAAACCAGGGATTAAATCAGAACTAAAAATTGGGACTGAACTTGGAACTGAAACCACGGACTGAACCAGGGCTGAACTTGTGGACTAAAACTTTGGGGCTAAACCAGTTTCTAGAACCTGGACTAAACCAGGGACTAAATCAGGGACTAAAGGGAGTAAAACCTGGGACTAAACCTGGGACTCAAACCTGGGACTCAAACCTGGACTAAACCAACTCCCCCTCTCTCTGTGTCTTTTCCAGAACCCCATTCCCAGTTTCACGTTGCCTCTGAACTTATCGGACTGGTTCCCGCCTCAGAGGATGAAGACGAAACGCGAGGAGATAAAGGAGCTCATTTTAAGACTCCAAACCCAACAACAACAACAACAACAGCAGAACCAGAACCAGAACCAGACCCAGAACCCAGAACCACCAGGAGAACCCGCAGAGCCTCGACTCCGCCCCGGGATCCTCCGAGGAACCCGAGATCCAAGAACCCGGCTCGTCTCCTCTCTGAAAGCCCTCAGCATTCCTCCAGAACCTCCACGAACTCACCAAACTTTATACTAAACATAAACTCTGACGCCATTTCACGTTCACTCACTGTGCTCCTCCTCCTCCTCCTCCTCCTCTTCCTCCTCCAACTCTTCTTCCTCCTCGTTCTCGTCCTCCTCCGTTAATTTAAGAAGAACATGTAGAAATATTAAGAATTCCAGAAGTTCGTTTGTAAGTGAAAGCGTCCATTGCTTCTGTGGAGTTTTTCAGCATTAAAATCTGCAGTAGAACCAGGACAGTTACAGCTTTATTTATGCTTCGTTTGCCTTAAAAAAAAAAAAAAAAAAAAAAAAAAAAAAAGTGTGTATGTTTTTTTTTTATTCAAAAACTAAACCATAAGTTAAACGTTATTTCTGCTCGTTTCTTTTGACTCCGTAAACTTTGTGTTCGTTTTGTGTTCAGTCGGTTTATTTTCAGAGTTTTTTTTTGCCCGCTGCTCCGGAGGTCAGATGAGTGTTGTGGTTGTGTCCTTGGGCAAGACACTTCAGCCATCTCTGGTACGAGTGTGTGAACGGGTGAGTGGTTCCTGGATGAAAAGAGATTTGAAGGTGGAAAAACGCTGTATATAAAAAAACATGGACTCTGAAACGTGGACTCTAAAATGTTTACTCTAAATGTGGACTCTAAAATGTGGACTCTATATAAAGGAAAATGAGGACTCTAAAACGTGGACTCTAAAATGTGGACTCAACTCTAAAATGTGGACTGTGAAACGTGAACTTTATATAAAAGAAAACTGGACTCGAGACTCGAAAGTGGCCTCTGAAACGTGGACTCTAAAAAGTGGACTCTAAATAAAAGAAAACTGGCCTCTAAAACCTGGACTCTAAAACCTGGACTCTGATATAAAAGAAAACTGGCTCGAGACTTGAAAGTGGACTCTAAAATGTGGCTGCTAAAACGAGGACTCTAAAACGTGGACTCTAAAACGTGGACTCTAAAATGTGGCCGCTAAAACGTGGCCTCTAAAACCTGGACTCTAAATAAAAGAAAACTGGCCTCTAAAACCTGGACTCTAAAACGGGACTCTAAAACGTGGACTCTAAAAAGTAGATTCTATATTAAAAAAAACTGGACTTGAGACGCGAATGTGGCCTCTAAAACCTGGACTCTAAAACCTGGACTCTAATAAAAGAAAACTGGCTCTAAAACCTCTAAAACCTGGACTCTAAAACGTGGACTCTATATAAAAGAAAACTGGCTCGAGACTTGAAAGTGGACTCTAAAACCTGAACTCAAACCTGAACTCAAACCTGAACACTATATAAAAAAAAGACTCTAAAACTTGACTCAAACCTGGACTCTGAAAACCTGGAACTCAAACTTCAAAAAAAAAAAACTGGACTTGAACCTGGGACTCAAAACCTGGACCTAAAACCTGGGACTCACACCTCAACACTATATTAAAAAAAAAAAACTTGACTCAAACCTGGACTCTTAAAAACTCTGGACTGTAAAACCTACAAAAACCCCAAACAAACAAAAAAACCCTTAACACTTGTATGTCACTGTTCACGACACTCAAAGACGCTTCACACAGATCAGAACAAACACAAATAAAAGAAACAGATAAAGTGGAGATGCAGTAACAGGTGAGTTTTGGGGCTTTTTGAAGTTTGTGAGTGAAAACGAGGCTCTGATCAGGGTTCCCACGGTCATGGAAATTGAAAAAGTCGTTTTTCAGGTCTGGTAAAGTCATGGAAGTTTAGTATCTCTTTCACACTACACTACAACGTTCCAGTCAAGTTCTCATGAGTCTGTTTTGATTATTTCTGAACGTCGTTTGTTTCAAAGAGACGACAATAAAAGCACTGACAGAATTTTAAATGTTCAAAAACTATAATCCCAAACCATAATGTGAGTGGAAAGAGTTAAACATTTCAGATTTAGAACCTAAAAGTCTGATCAGTTCTACACATGCAGGAGCTGTAAAGTCATGGAAAATTCACTTTAGGACATGAAAAAGTCATGGAAAAGTTTTGAAATTTTGTCAGTGAAAAAGAGTGGGAACCTGTCAACATTTTGTGCAAAAAAAAAAAAGTCTCCGCCAAAAAGAAACAACACCAAAAAAACTGGTTCTGAGATGTTTTCCGGGATGTTCCGACCGTAGACTGTTTAAAAAAGTCTGTACGGTCCTTGGTTCTGACCCAAAAAGAGGTTCTGAGGACGGGATTTTCCAGCACTTCAGAGCCGTGAACATTTATCAGAGTGTTAAAATCAACTCTCAGAGAGTCAATTTTAACATTTTCTCAGAGTTGATCTGAGTCCAATCTGATCTAGAGTTAATTTAACACTTTTGGAAATGTTCATTAAGTAACACTGGACCAAAGTTCCCGTTTTTAACCCTGAAATCAAGAGTTATATGAATGTTTTGAGAGTAAACAGATAACACTTTGTAGAGTTATCCTGATTTAACTAAACAACACACAGAGGGGTTTTATTTTTACACTTTATTTGAGTTAATTTAAGATGAAATTATGAACAAAACTGGTTCAAACTGGTTCTACTCTCACGGGAGTTTGAAGTGGTGAGAGGAGACAAATTAACACTAAGGAGAAGTTGAATTAACACTAGAGGAAGTTGAATTAACACTAAAAAGTTGAATTAACACTAAAAAGTTGAATTTACACTAAGGGGAGATGAATTAACACTAGAGGAAGTTGATTAAAAGGTTAAATTAACTTTATCCGTATCAACTCTGGCAAATAACCTCAACTCAAACCCTCATTTAACTTTCAAATAGTTAAAATGACACTTTTTGTGTTAAAAACAACTCTGAAATTTTAACCCTCCAAGTTTTTGCGGTTATATCCTGAAACCGGGGAATCGATGCTTTTGCAGTGACATCACAATGGGCGTGTACTACATGTATCTCTATGGTGGAACGTTCAGCAGTTGCCGCGGAGACATGATACACACATTTGCAAATGCTGTCAAAGTTTTAAGATGAAAACATTTAGGCTCGATCTGTATTTGATTTTTGAGACTTTTGTCAACCCGGATTTAAAGCTGCACTGAGTAGCTTTTGTTTTGTTGTCTGGAATGTTCCACAGTATGACATTACACTTATGTATCTCTACGGAGACAGCGGGTGATGCCGTAGGACTAAGTTACATGTCAGATCTGTGGAGAGGCGAGACCACTCACAGTAAAATAGTTTTGAAGTAAAAAAAAAACGTTATTCGTGCATGATGAATACGTTTAATGCCACACCGAGACATTCCAGCGTAAAAAGCATCTCCATAGAGACCAGCAGATCGCAGACCCACCGCCAGAAAAGTTCCACAGTGCACCTTTGCGTAACTACGAGACGCAAGTGTAATGCGGCACTGCGGGGCATTTGCAAGCGGAGCGTGAACGTCTCCATGGAAACGGCCGGGTCCCGTCCTCGTGCCCCGTCCGTTCTATTTTGAAGCGCGGTTAGACACGCTCCGACGCACGCACGTGGGCCCCGAGCGCGCGCGACACTGACCCACCTTTGTGCGCGTTCACGTGGTCAAGTCAATAACAAACCGAACCGCGCCCTCTGCCGGACAACACGGGGTACTGCACTCCGGAGCCTTCACGGTAAAACTCGAAAAGCTTTCAGAAAAAAAAACAGAAAAATCAGGAAATATAAATGTTATAAATAATTAATACTTAAAGTGCTCGTAAAACCCGATAATACGTCAAATTTGAGGCTTTAGTCCGTAATGTTGAGACGGATTCATCTTTAATTGTGTAAAAAATTGTAATTGATCAATAAATTAGTAATTGATACCAAACGAATCGACACATTTAACTAAAACTGTTATATGTAAATAATAAAATAAACAAAACACTGCTCCGTCTTCCGGTTGGACTTCCCTACGTCATGACGTCACGGCCCCGGCGCGTTGCCAGGTCCGGTTTGATTTTACAGCCGTTTATTTAAAATCTGAATTTAAACCACGATTTTTATTATAGTTTTATGATTTAAACGTCACAGGTTTCACTTTGTCGAAGCTCGTTTGTGAAAAGTAACGGTTCTCGGTTTTTGATTTGTGATCCGTGAAGTGAAAACTGGTCAAAATAAAAGTTTATACAGTTTTGAAAGTTTATATTAATAAAAATATGTGGTTATTCGAATGTTTCACGGATTTGACAAACAGAAATTACATGTATTTTGAACATCTGAGTAAAAATAAAACTGGATGTGTAAAACAGAGGTGGTTTTGTGAAAAAGAGGCAAAAATAAAATGTCGATATCTCCTTTAACATGATTTTTATTGATTAAAAAAAAAAAAAAAAAAAAGTCAAAGTGCGCGCTGACGTCACTAATGTCCTCGGTCCTTAAAGGGTGAATATCTAATTTTGGTTTCTATATTGATTTACACATTTTTTATCAGGTCAGTTTCACCAGCTGGAAACTTTTAGAAGAAAATACATTTGATTCTGATTATAATATTTTAAAGTTTTATTTATCTACTGATCTGTGAGCGTCTCTGTGTCTGGTTCTTCACCTCAGAAAGTTTTGAATATTCACGATGACGTTGGTTCTGTTCTAATATTTATTGATCTTGAGTTTTGAGAGCCCATTTCTGTTGCTCTTGCTCTTAAACTGTGCGTTGCAACACTGGAATTTCCCGATTTCTGCCACAGGTCGGTGATGCCAATTCAGCAAAAAACAAATAAACACTGTTTTTGTGTCCTTAGATTGAGATTTAGACAAAGTTTATTGATCCACAAGGGAAATTATTTGGACACACGAGTCACACATCACAATAAAATATAATAAAGACCAAAAAAAAAATTAACAATAATAATAATTTAGCAGTAGAAAAAAAAAAAAAAAGACATAATTATATAAATATAAATGTACAAGTCAAAATAAAATAAAAATATAAGTAACAAAATATAAAAATCACAGCTTTATGCAAAACGTTGTACAGTTGTAGGGAGTATTATCTGTTACATAAGGGAGAGTTATTGTACAGTTGTAGGGAGTATTATCTGTTACATAAGGTAGAGTTATTGTACAGTTGTAGGGAGTATTATCTGTTACATAAAGTGAGTTATACAGTTGTAAGGAGTATTATCTGTTACATAAGGTGAGTTGTACAATTGTAGGGAGTATTATCTGTTACGTAAGGTGAGTTTGTACAGTTGTAGGGAGTATTATCTGTTACATAAGGTGAGTTGTACAGTTGTAGGGAGTATTATCTGTTACATAAGAGTGAGTTGTACAGTTGTAGGGAGTATTATCTGTTACATAAGAGTGAGTTAGTTGTACAGTTGTAGGGAGTATTATCTGTTACATAAGGTGAGTTGTACAGTTGTAGGGAGTATTATCTGTTACATAAGGTGAGTTGTACAGTTGTAGGGAGTATTATCTGTTACATAAGAGTGAGTTGTACAGTTGTAGGGAGTATTATCTGTTACATAAGCGTGAGTTGTACAGTTGTAGGGAGTATTATCTGTTAAGCGCTTTGATCTTGAAGGTGAAAACATTTTACCAAATAAAAGTTTTTATCCTCTTTTTTCGAGCACTTAAACAGTTCCGGAAAACGCTGGGTAAGAATTCACGGAAATCTGTCGATATCTAAACTTTAAATAACTTTCTCAAATAGAAGCGATCAATAACGGAACACAAGAGCCACCAGAACTTCAGTCTAATTAAACATTAATGGGGTAAAATCGGATTTCTGGGGCCCGTTCGCGTGTTTTTTTCCTCTTGGATCTGGCAGCCCACGCCGCGGGAGGCTCCGGAGCAGGCGGCGGGGCGGGGCGCAGACTGTGGCCGAGCGGAGCGTCTCCCGAGCGGACACGGAGCATCTGGAGCGCCCGGGGGCTGCGGAGGCTGTGGACACTACCGGGACGAGCTGCGCCGAGCCAGGGAGGACCGTACCGAGCGTTCACCGGCGTTTTCATCCGGATCAGACCAGCCACGGGGTCCTGACAGTCTCCCGACCCGAGGTAAGAACCGCTAAACCGGGCGAGCTAACAGCGAGCTGCGCCGTCAAGTGTCACCGCTTATGGAGGCTTTAGACCGGGACAGCGATCCTCTTAAAGCCCCCAACCTCCGGGAAACACGCTCAAAACAATCTTAGAATAACTCCCAAACATCCACCTGAAGAACAGACCTGAGCTTTTGTGCTTTTGTCTGAAAATCCAATCATTTCATCTATAAATCTCAGCCGTACCCCCTTCTTAACCGGGTGTCCATTAACCAAAACAACTTTTTAACATTTAATTACAAATTGAGTAGGCTACATGTCGCATAATCAGATGTTTTATTTGAGTTTTGATTTGACAAATGAATAAGTTTTGCTTCGGCTTGAGTTCGAAGTGAGTGTGGTCACGCTTTTTCTGTCAATGTTCAACTTTCGGACCAAACCCTTGGGCTTGCGCTGTGGCTCTGAACGGAGCGCTCAGGCGATAACGAGTTACGGAATTATCGTTAAACATGTTTGAAAAGTGTTTTTTACTGCAGAAGGAGCGATTCTTTATGTTTTTTTACGCAGACGAATTAAAATCAAGATCGATTTGACTGCGATAATGTGCTGACTCACTGGTTGTCGCGCTGTTGTAATGTGGGAAGAAAGTTGAGATTAAATTGGAGTGTTTCTTAATGAGGTTCGTGCGTGTTGTGGACGGTTGTCTGCACAAAGGGGGGAAATCATTGGAGTGAGGGACGCAGGGGGAGAGCTCCGCGGGGCAGAGCCGGGGCAGAGCCGGGGCAGAGCCAGGGCAGAGCTCCGCACGCCCCCGCTCCTCCGCTCGCATCACCGGGCTGCGGGCCTCCTCCTCCCCGGTGTCCTGTCGCCGGGCTCCGGGTGTTTGTGGTGGTGGTGGTGGGGAGGCCGGTTCTTTGTGGTGGTGGGCGGCCGGGACTCGGAGCTCCGCGGCCGGGGGTGAGGGGACGGGACGAGCCGGTGTGTTCGCCCCGGTGCGGTGTTATGTAAGCGGCTTTGTGCGGCGGAGTGTCCCGGGGACGCGTGTGTTGTGGTGGGACTTTGACAAAGACTCGGGATAAAAGATGAACATCCCCGAAGAGTCTGAAAGTGACACAACAAAGCCCGTATTTACTCCGAGTCCGGGTCTAGTCCGGGTCTAGTCCGGGTCTAGTCCGGGTCTAGTCCGGGTCTAGTCCCGGTCTAGTCCCGGTCTAGTCCCGTCTGCCCCCGTCCCGGATGTTTAGTGCAAAAATAAAGAGTTATGACTAAAAACAAACGAGTGTCATTGTCCAGACTTAAAAAGACAGTTAAACGGGTTAGACCTGGTTTAGTTCTGTTTTAGTCCTGTTTTACTCCCTGATTTAGACCTGGTTTAGACCTGGATTAGTCCTGGATTAGTCCTGGTTTAGTTCCTGGGTTAGTTCTCTTTCAGTCCAGGTTCAGTCCTGGTTCGGCAGGCTTGGTCCGGTCCCAGGTCCGGTCTTGGTTTAGTCTTGGTTTAGATCAGTTTTAGATCTAGTTTAGTCCCTGGTTTTATCCTGGGTTAGTTCTGTTTCATTCCTGGTTCGGTTCTGGTTTAGTCCTAGTTTTGTCCTGGTTTAGACCTGGTTTTAGTCCTGGTTTAGTCCTGGTTTAGACCTGGTTTAGTCCTGGTTTAGACCTGGTTTAGTCTCTTGTTTAGTCCTGGTTTAGACCTGGTTTAGACCTGGTTTAGACCTGGTTTAGTCCTGGTTTAGACCTGGTTTAGTCCTGGTTTAGACCTGGTTTAGACCTGGTTTAGTCCTGGTTTAGTCCTGGTTTAGTCCTGGTTTAGTCTGGTTTTAGTCCTGGTTTTAGTCCTGGTTTAGACCTGGTTTAGACTGGTTTAGTCCTGGTTTAGTCCTGGTTTAGTCCTGGTTTAGACCTGGTTTAGTCCTGGTTTAGACCTGGTTTAGTCCTGGTTTAGACCTGGTTTAGTTCTGGTTTAGTCCTGGTTTAGTTCTGGTCATACACTTGTATCTTCTTCTCTGACCTTTGTCTTTTGGGCCTGAGTTTTAAACCAGGAAGAATCCAACTCATAAAGATAAAACAGTTTGGATGCAAACCAGGTCTAAACCAGGTCTAAACCAGGTCTAAACCAGGACTAAACCAGGTCTAAACCAGGTCTAAACCAAGACTAAACCAGGGCTAAACTAGGAACTAAACCAGACCTAAACCAGGGACTAAACCAAGACCAGACTGGGACTGGACCAAGCCTTAGACCAGGACTAAACCAGGTCTTGTGTGGTTTCCTGGTTGGACTCTGGTCTCATTAAAATTCTGATGATGCAGCTTCCTCCAGTGACATAAGGATCTGCAGAGAGTTCACAGGCCAAAGTCCAGCTCGGGGTTAGTCCTGGTTTAGTCCTGGTTTAGTCCACAGACTCTGAGCGTAGACAACCCAAACAGGAAGTGAGCATGGGGGCTCTTCCGGCTCCATCGGCTCTGGTTTTTCTCTGCACCTGCTGCTGTGAGACTCGGGATTTTAGTCTAAAAACGTTGGGAAAAACTCGCTCTACAGGATCCCGGGGTTTTTGTTCCCGTATTTTGTCCGTAAATAAATTCCTAATCCTAAAACGGAACTCTAGATTCACCCCTGTAACTGCAGCCTCGATGAGCTTCATTTGACTGGAGCCCAAAGCTGTGGTGACGTCACACACCTGCTGGTTTAGACCTGGTTTAGTCCTCGTTTAGTCCTTGTTTTGGTCCTTGTTTTGGTCCTTGTTTGGTCCTGGTTTGGTCCTGGTTTGGTCCTGGTTTGGTCCTGGTTTGGTCCTTGTTTGGTTCTCGTTTAATCTTTGTTTAGTCCTCGTTTAGTCCTTGTTTTGGTCTTAGTTTGGTCGTCGTTTGGTCCTTGTTTGGTCCTTGTTTGGTCCTGGTTTGGTCCTGGTTTGGTCCTGGTTTGGTCCTGGTTTAGTCCTGGTTTAGTCCTGGTTTGGTTCTCATTTAGTCCTCGTTTTGGTCCTTGTTTGGTCCTCGTTTAATCTTTGTTTAGTCCTTGTTTAGTCCTTGTTTAGTCTTTTTCTGGTCCTTGTTTATTCCTTGTTTTTGGTCTTAGTTTGGTCGTCGTTTGGTCCTTGTTTGGTCCTTGTTTGGTCCTGGTTTGGTCCTGGTTTAGTCCTGGTTTGGTCTTGGTTTAGTCCTGGTTTAGTCCTGGTTTAGTCCTGGTTCAGTCCTGTTTTAGTCCTGGTTTAGTCCTGGTTTAGACCTGGTTTAGTCCTGGTTCAGTCCTGTTTTAGTCCTGGTTTTGGTCCTGGTTTGGTCCTTGTTTGGTCCTGGTTTGGTCCTTGTTTGGTCCTGGTTTAGTCCTGGTTTAGTCCTGGTTTGGTCCTTGTTTGGTTCTCGTTTAATCTTTGTTTAATCCTCGTTTAGTCCTTGTTTTGGTCTTAGTTTGGTCCTCGTTTGGTCCTGGTTCCTGGTTTGGTCCTTGTTTGGTCCTTGTTTGGTCCTTGTTTGGTCCTCGTTTAGTCCTCGTTTAGTCCTAGTTTAGTCTTTTTCTGGTCCTCGTTTAGTCCTGGTTTTGGTCTTAGTTTGGTCCTGGTTTGGTCCTTGTTTGGTCCTGGTTTAGTCCTGGTTTAGTCCTGGTTTGGTCCTGGTTTAGTCCTGGTTTAGTCCTGGTTCAGTCCTGTTTTAGTCCTGGTTTAGTCCTGGTTTAGACCTGGTTTAGACCTGGTTTAGTCCTGGTTCAGTCCTGTTTTAGTCCTGGTTTTGGTCTTAGTTTGGTCCTGGTTTGGTCCTTGTTTGGTCCTGGTTTAGTCCTGGTTTAGTCCTGGTTTAGTCCTGGTTTAGTCCTGGTTTAGTCCTGGTTTGGTCCTGGTTTAGTCCTGGTTTAGTCCTGGTTCAGTCCTGGTTTAGACCTGGTTTAGACCTGGTTTAGTCCTGGTTTAGTCCTGGTTTAGTCCGGGTTTGGTTCTTGTTTAGTCCTCGTTTAGTCCTTGTTTTGGTCCTTGTTTGGTCCTGGTTTGGTCCTTGTTTGGTCCTGGTTTAGTCCTGGTTTGGTCCTGGTTTAGTCCTGGTTTAGTCCTGGTTTAGTCCGGGTTTGGTTCTTGTTTAGTCCTCGTTTAGTCCTTGTTTTGGTCCTTGTTTGGTCCTGGTTTGGTCCTTGTTTGTCCTGGTTTGGTCCTTGTTTGGTCCTGGTTTAGTCCTGGTTTGGTCCTGGTTTAGTCCTGGTTTAGTCCTGGTTTAGTCCTGGTTTAGTCCTGGTTTAGTCCTTGTTTTGGTCCTGGTTTAGTCCTGGTTTGGTCCTGGTTTAGTCCTGGTTTAGTCCTGGTTTAGTCCTGGTTTAGTCCTTGTTTTGGTCCTGGTTTAGTCCTGGTTTAGATTCAGTTCTAACAGAATGGTTGGTCAAACATCACAAATATAAAGTCACACAGACACTGAAGATCAGATTTAACGGGTTCAGCAGCAACAAGTCTGGACCTAGTTTAGTCCTGGTTTAGTCCTGGGTCTAGATCTGGACTTCAGAGGGTCCGGACCACTTCTGAGGTTTGTCTGAAACGTGACCCAAAACCGGAAACAGACCAGAGAGAAGGATTATGGGTAATGACTCCAACAGAACTCATAAAAACAACAGAGAGAAAGAGAGGATCAAACCAGGACTAAACCAGGACTAAACCAGGACTAAACCAGGACTAAACCAGGTCTAAACCAGGACTAAACCAGGACTAAACCAGGACCAAACCAGGACTAAACCAGGACTAAACCAGGACCAAACCAGGTCTAAACCAGGTCTAAACCAGGTCTAAACCAGGACTAAACCAGGACCAAACCAGGACTAAACCAGGACCAAACCAGGACCAAACCAGGACCAAAAAAACAAAACAGGACTAAACGAGGACTAAACAAGGAACAAACCCGGACTAAACCAGGACTAAACCAGGACTAAACCAGGACAAACCAGGACTAAACCAGGTCTAAACCAGGTCTAAACCAGGACTAAACCAGGACTAAACCAGGTCTAAACCAGGTCTAAACCAGGACTAAACCAGGACTAAACCAGGACTAAACCAGGTCTAAACCAGGTCTAAACCAGGACTAAACCAGGACTAAACCAGGACTAAACCAGGACTAAACCAGGTCTAAACCAGGACTAAACCAGGACTAAACCAGGACTAAACCAGGACTAAACCAGGACTAAAACAGGGAAAACCAGGTCTAAACCTAAACCAGGTCTAAACCAGGTCCCGTTCAGTTTCAGTCTTCACATCCAAACAGTATTTATGTATTTTCAGTTCATGTTTGTTTGTTTGTTTGTTTGTTTGTTTGTTTGTTTGTGTCGGTGTGAATGACTCTTCACCTCAAAACAAACTAAATGTGTGCGTGTACTCTGTGCGTGTACTCTGTGCGTGTACTCTGTGCGTGTACTCTGTGCGTGTACTCTGTATATGTACTCTGTACGTGTACTCTGTATATGTACTCTGTGCGTGTACTCTGTACGTGTACTCTGTGCGTGTACTCTGTGCGTGTACTCTGTGCGTGTACTCTGTACGTGTACTCTGTACGTGTACTCTGTACGTGTACTCTGTACTCTGTGCGTGTACTCTGTATATGTACTACTGTGCGTGTACTCTGTATATGTACTCTGTACGTGTACTCTGTATATGTACTCTGTGCGTGTACTCTGTGCGTGTACTCTGTATGTGTACTCTGTACGTGTACTCTGTACGTGTACTCTGTGCGTGTACTCTGTGCGTGTACTCTGTGCGTGTACTCTGTATGTGTACTCTGTACGTGTACTCTGTGCGTGTACTCTGTGCGTGTACTCTGTACGTGTACTCTGTATATGTACTCTGTGCGTGTGACCTGAAGCACACGTCAGTTCTTCATCAAATCCTGGAACAACCTGAGATCCTCCGGAGCAGAAAAAACTCTGGGTTAATCCAGAGCTCAAGATGTAATATGTTCTGATTTGGGAAGAATGAGCTCCTGTTTTTATCATCTGTTTCATGAAACGACTCTGGACGTGACTCCTGACACGACTCCTGACAGGACTCCGGACGTGACTCCGGACGGACTCCGGACGTGACTCGGACGGACAGGACTCCGGACTGACGTGACTCCGGACAGGACTCCGGACGTGACTCCGGACGGACGTGACTCCGGACGTGACTCCTGACGTGACTCCGGACGTGACTCCCGGACGTGACTCCTGACAGGACTCCTGACAGGACTCCGGACTGGACTCCGGACGTGACTCCGGACTGGACAGGACTCCGGACGTGACTCCGGACGTGACTCCGGACGTGACTCCTGACAGGACTCCTGACAGGTGACTCCTGACAGGACTCCTGACAGGACTCACGTCCAGAGTCGTTTCATGTAACAGATGATAAAAACAGGAGCTCATTCTTCCCAAATCAGAATCATCTTCTCTTATGCTCCACATGAACAAATGTGTTGAGACAAACTGTGTCTTGTTTGTGTCATTAATACAATAATGATTGTTTTTTATTTATATATTTATAGATGATCTAACTTAGTTTCATGAAGGTTTCATTACAACATTACAACTTCAGAGGAACAGTGGAGAGAAACGACTGTAACATGGACAAAAGATCTGAGGAGAAGAGTCTGAGTCTGAGTCTGAGTCTGTGTCTGTGTCTGTGTCTGTGTCTGTCTGAGTCTGAGTCTGAGTCTGAGTCTGTAGTCTGTGTCTGTGTCTTTAGTCTGAGTCTGAGTCTGTGTCTGAGTCTGAGTCTGTGTCTGAGTCTGTGTCTGTGTTTCTGTCTGAGTCTGAGTCTGAGTCTGTGTCTGTGTTTCTGTCTGTGTCTGTGTCTGTGTCTGTGTCTGTGTTTGTGTCTGTGTTTCTGTCTGTGTCTGTGTCTGTTCTTCTGTCTGATGGTTTATGAGTCACTGCTGTAATTGAAATCCTCCTCCTCAGACTCACCGCAGTAAAACACAGAGACAAACCAGTTTAAAACCACAGACCAGGACCAGACCTGGACCAGACCTGGACCAGACCAGGACCAGACCTGCTTCAGATGTGGTTTTGCTCTGGTTTAGTCCTGGTTCAGTCCTGGTTTAGTCCTGTTTTAGTCCTTGTTCAGTCCTGGTTCAGTCCTGGTTCAGTCCTGGTTCAGTCCTGGTTTCAGTCCTGGTTCAGTCCTGTTCAGTCCTTTTCAGTCCTGGTTAGTCCGGTTTAGTCCTGGTTTAGTCCTGGTTCAGTCCTGGTTCAGTCCTGGTTCAGTCCTGGTTCAGTGTGATGTTTTCTTTGATGGTGTTGTTCTGTTGTTGTGCCCTTGAGCAGGACACTTTGTGCGAGTGTGAGCTGCTCCTCTGTTTGATGTTTTGTAAGACTTTTTTTTATTTTTTAACTTTTTAAAATTCCCAAAGAAACTTATTTAAACCTTTTCAAATATTCCCGAAAAATTCCAGAGAGTTTGTCCAGTTCCTCCGAGGTCACATGACCACGAACAATACACAGACTGTGAGAGAGGGATGAGAGAGAGAGAGAAAAGAGAAAAGAGAGAGAGGAGAGAGAGAAATGAAAGGGAGAGAGAAGAGAGAAAGAGAGAGAGGAGGAGAGACAGAAATGAAAGAGAGAGGAGAGAAAGGAAAAAGAGGAATGGAGAGAGGAGAGAGAGAGAGAGGAGTGAGAGAAAGGAGAGTGAGAAATGAAAGAGAGAGGAAGAGAGAGAGAGTAAGGAAAGAGAGGAGAGAGAAAGAGAGAGAGAGAGAGAGAAAGGAAAGAGGAGAGAGAAGAGGAGAGAGAGAAGCAAGAGACGGGAGAAAGAGGGGAGAGAGAAATCAAAGAGAAGAGAGAGGATGAGAGGAAAGAGGGAGAGAGAGAGGAGAGGAGAGAGAAACAAAAGAGAGGGAGAGAAAAGGGAAGTAGAGTGAGGGGGACAGAGCGGAAGAAGAAAGAGGAGTGAGAGAGAGACGGACAGAGAGAGAGAATCAGAGGAGAGGGAGGAGGGAGGAGAGAGGGAGCAAGTGGGAGGAAAAGAGAGAGAGAAGAGAGAGAGAGAGAGAGAGAGAGAGAAGGAGGTGGGAGAGATAATTTGCCGGAGGAGAGAGACCTTCTGTCGTCTGCTCATTTATACATGAAACTCAACACAAACACAAACACAAACTGTGGGACGAACTCAGACCTGGTTTAGTCCTGGTTTACTGTTTTGGTCCTGTTTCAGTCCTGGTTTAGTCCTGTTTTGGTCCTGGTTTAGTTCTTGTTCAGTCCTGGTTCAGTCCTGGTTTAGTCCTGGTTTAGTCCTGTTTTAGTCCTGGTTTAGTTCTTGTTCAGTCCTGGTTCAGTCCTGTTTTAGTCCTGGTTTAGTCTTGGTTTAGTTCTTGTTCAGTCCTGGTTCAGTCCTGTTTTAGTCCTGGTTTAGTTCTTGTTCAGTCCTGGTTCAGTCCTGGTTTAGTCCTGGTTTAGTCCTGGTTTAGACCTGGTTTAGTCTTGGTTTAGTCCTGGTTTAGTTCTTGTTCAGTCCTGGTTCAGTCCTGTTTTAGTCCTGGTTTAGACCTGGTTTAGACCTGGTTTAGTCCTGGTTTAGTCCTGGTTTAGTCCTGGTTTAGTCCTGTTTTAGTCCTGTTTTAGACCTGGTTTAGACCCGGTTTAGACCTGGTTTAGACCTGGTTTGGTCCTGTTTTGGTCCCGTTTCAGTCTTGGTTTAGTCCTGTTTTGGTCCTAGTTTAGTTCTTGTTCAGTCCTGGTTCAGTCCTGTTTTAGACCTGGTTTAGTCCTGGTTTAGTTCTTGTTCAGTCCTGGTTCAGTTCTGTTTTAGTCCTGGTTTAGACCTGGTTTAGTCCTGGTTTAGTCCTGGTTTAGTCCTGGTTTAGTCCTGGTTTAGTCCTGGTTTAGTTCTTGTTCAGTCCTGGTTCAGTTCTGTTTTAGTCCTGGTTTAGACCTGGTTCAGTCCTGGTTCAGTTCTGTTTTAGTCCTGGTTTAGACCTGGTTTAGTCCTAGTTTAGACCTGGTTCAGTCCTGGTTCAGTCCTGTTTTAGACCTGGTTCAGTCCTGTTTTAGACCTGGTTCAGTCCTGGTTTAGACCTGGTTTTGTCCTAGTTTAGTCCTGGTTCAGTTCTGTTTTAGTCCTGTTTTAGTCCTGTTTTAGTCCTGGTTTAGACCTGGTTTAGACCTGGTTTAGTCCTGTTTTAGACCTGGTTTAGTCCTGGTTTAGACCTGGTTTAGTCCTGGTTCAGTTCTGTTTTAGTCCTGTTTTAGTCCTGTTTTAGTCCTGTTTTAGTCCTGTTTTAGTCCTGTTTTTAGTCCTAGTTTAGTCCTGGTTCAGTTCTGTTTTAGTCCTGGTTCAGTCCTGGTTTAGTCCTGGTTTAGACCTGGTTCAGTCCTGGTCAGATTTTGAGAACATAAATCTTAAATGACTCGTCTAAGTGCAGGTGAGGATTAAGGAGTGACAGGTGCAGACGTAGGTGCAGCGACAGGCGCAGCGGCAGGTGCAGGGAGCAGGGCGGGTGCAAAGTCCAGGGCCACGCCTCAGAGTGACTCACGACTGAAACACGAACGAGAAACACCACAGGCTTTAAAATGTCCCGGAATGTCTCAGTTTAAGGGTTTTATTATTCTAATGATTCCTCTTCAGAAACAAACCTGGAGCTGTTATTTTTTATTTTATTTATATTTTTTTCTGTTTGTTTTTATAATCGTCATCTCCTTTTCTGTCCTTTTTTATTTTTTTTTTTTTAATTATTATTATTTTTTCTGTTAATTTTTTTTTTATAACCGTCATCTCCTTTTCTGTCCTTTTTAAAAAAATTTATTTATTATTATTTTTTCTGTTTATGTTTTTATAATCATCATCTCCTTTTCTGTCCTTTTTTTTATTTTTATTTTTTTTATACAACACCTTAAACAAATAAATTCACATGAACATTTTGTCTTTTTTATTTATTTTTTGTCATTATTATTTATGTATATATATATATTTTTTGTTTTTGTTTGTTTGTTATTAATCATAGTAGTATTAGTAGTAGTATTAGTTTATATATTTATTTTATTTATCATTCTATTATTATTATTATTATTATATATTGTGAGACTCGACTCGTATTTCTTCATTTTTCCTCGAGGTGTGAGTGATTTGTTTTTGTTTTGTTGTTTTTGTTCGTTAGTTTTGTGAGTTGTTTTCTCTGCGTTAAAATGAAAAAGGCGTGTGCACATGTGTCTGTTTACACTGTAGGGAGCATTATTATTTGATCATTTTTTGACACTTGCCAGAGTAAAGTTCCGTGAGAAATTTCATGAAGTTCTCTTGATGTTTCCTGGGTCCACCAAGACTCTGAAGTTTATTGTCTGCAGAAGTTTTAAATCTGAGATGAAAAATCTGTTTTTCTTTAATAACAACAGAAACAAACTCAATCAGAAACGTCAACCTGGTCCATGAGGCGTCGGTGTTTCAGTTCATCACCACAGAAACAGTTTATGAGGAGCCCAGCCCATGTCACATGATCATTATATCCACAGTGTGTGTGTGTAATGTGTGTATGTGTAATGTGTGTGTGTGTGTACAGGCCCATGAACCTTTGTGTGATGTTGGTCACACTTGAGAATGTCTGTGTTTACTAATGTGTCACCAAAACGTCATTGTTCATGAGTTGTGTGTGTGTGTGTGTGTGTGTGTGTTTGTTGTGTGACTGTAGATCAGTGTGTGTGTGTGTGTGTGTGTGTGTGTGTTCGTTGTGTGACTGTAGATCAGTGTGTGTGTGTCACCAGAAAAACAAGAAATGGAAATTATTTTTGTTCCAATTAGAATTTTAACAGCTGCACTGAAAGAGAAAGAAACTGTTAGAATGAGTGATTATCTGAAAAACTGTTCATATTTGACGATACAAATGCACAGACATTTGACATTTTGAGAACACACACACACACACACACACACACACACACACACACACACACACACACACACACACACACACACACACACACACACACACACACACACACACACACACACACACACACACACACACACACACACACACACACACACACACACACACACACACACACACATATAAATATGGACATTATGGATCATTTGGTGTCAGTTTTATGTCTCGATCATCATTAGTTTCTGTGATGTGGCAAAAGTCTAATTTCTTTGGGACTTCAAAGCAATATTATATAAAACATTATAATTAATAATAAAAAAAAATATTAAATTAAGTTATTAACTTAAGTTATTTGAGAAAATCAGATTTTTGTGCCGGAGCTTTATAGACGCTGTGAGGATGAACTTCAGAGTTTTGTTGGACCCAGTAGATTTTATTCAACTGAGCAAATATTCCACAGATTTTCTTTTATTCGATTTTGTCACATTTTAAAATTGGGCACAAGTTGAATTTTTGACACTGGGGCAAATGATGCTCCCTGTTACACATGAAAAAAAAAAAGAAACAGAAACAAATAAATTGAGTGAATATCGTGAAGTCAGGGATCCATCAGTGTCACATGATTCTTACACGAGTCAAAAATGGGACACAAACTGGATTTGTTTTTCCCAAATCTTATAAAATTTTAAAACCCTTTTGGTTCTTAGATTGTATGTCAATTTTTTCATTTTAAATATTTCCAAAATTATACCAAACCAGTCTGCAAGTGTTGGAATGGTTGGATTTAAAAACTGAACCTTAAAAATATCGTTTGGAGCTTCGTGTTTTCCCGATGTCGTAAAGCCGGACGTTCCCAAAATCCACGAGAAAGCTTCACCTCCACAGATCCACATTTCCTCCAACTTTCCGAATTTTTATTTTTATATTTACGTAGTTGGGACGTCCTAAAGAATCTTGTCGTGTTTTTCCAACCGTGTGAACTGGTGGAAGTTCACTGGAAACTTCAAATGTTTTCCCAAATTTCTTTAGATACAAATATTCCTGCTTCGTTTTCCCACTTTTTGTTGTCGTGTTTTATGTTCTAATGTTTCCTCCTCACAGACAGACAGAGGTTTTCATGTGGAACAGTTTTGTGTACTTTATATTTGTGTATTTGTGAACGGGGCGTGTTTGTTATGTCTGTCCAAACTCTGGCCCGGGGGCTAAAAGCGGCCTGTTTCTCGCGGCCCTCAGGCTTTCGGCTCAATTCTCCCGTTTTACTTTAAGCAGGATTTTTTTTTTTTTTACTGCAGGTTTTTAAAGTTTCCCCACGTCCTGCAGGAGGAAAACACGGACAGGCCCCTGAGTTTTATTTCTGCAGTAGTAGGAGTAGTACTAACAGTAGTAGTAGTAATTATATTTGTATATGTGTGTACAAGTGTGTGGGATCAAAGGTGGAGGACGTGTGTTGTGTTTATGCAGTACACACGGTTCCCACGGTCATGGAAAGCCTGGAAAAGTCATGGAATCTGAGTATCTCTTTGACCAACTCCAGTGTTGTGTTCAGTTTCCATGAGTCTGTTCTGATTATTTGTGAACGTCTGAGCGTTTTGTTTAAAAGAGACGACGATAAAAACACTGACAGGATTTAAATGTTCAGAAACTATAATCCCAATATATTTATTTATTTATTTTGGACATATAACATAACCCGTGTTGGGGAGTAACAGATTACATGTACTGGAGTTAAGTAATCAGAGTACAAATGATGAGTAACTGTATTCAGTTACAGTTACTGTTTGAGTGAGTGGTAATTAGATTACAGTTACTTACAGTTGACAGATTACAGTTATTACATGACGGTATTTTCCTGTTTTCACACTTTGGGCTGTATCCCTTTTTTTTTTTTTTTTTTTTTTTTTCTCGATGATTCCACTCATTGCTGGACACTAAACCAGGTCTAAACCAGGTCTAAACCAGGTTTAAAACCAGGTTTAAAACCAGGTCAAAACCAGGTCTAAACCAGGTCTAAACCAGGTCTAAAACCAGGTTTAAAACCAGGTCTAAACCAGGTCTAAACCCGGTCTAAACCAGGTTTAAAACCAGGTCTAAAACCAGGTTTCTAAACCAGGTCTAAACCAGGTCTAAACCAACGATTAAAACCAGGTTAAACCAGGACTAACCAGGTCTAAACCAGGTCTAAAACCAGGTTAAACCAAGGTCTAAAACCAGGTCTAAACCAAGGATTAAACCAGGACTAAACCAGGACTAAACCACGATTAAAACCAGGTCTAAACCAGGTCTAAACCAGGTCTAAACCAGGACTAAACCAGGAACTAAACCAGGTTAAACCAGGACTAAACCAGGTCTAAACCAGGACTAACAGGAAACAGGACTAAACCAGGATTTAACAGGACTAAACCAGGATTTAACCAGGACTAAACCAGGACTAAACCACGATTAAAACCAGGACTAAACCAGGTCTAAACCAGGACTAAACCAGGGTCCAAACCAGGTCTAAAACAGGATTTAACAGGACTAAATCCTGCTGTGTGGATGTGTTTCTTCTTCTTCTATCAATATTTTTAATCTGGTTCAGTAAAGTCTGGATTTTTTATTTTCTTTTAACAGACAAAACATCTTTTCTTACGATTTCCTCGTCTTTGTTTCTCTACAACTAATCAAGTAATCCAAAGTAATCAGATTACATTACTGACTTTGAGTAATTTAATGGATTACATTACAAACTACATTCTGGTGTATGTAATCTGTAATCTGTAATCTGTAGGGGATTACATTTTAAAAGTAAACTTCCCAAAACTGAACATAACAAAAGCCTTCACCTTATGAATACATAAAAAATTGAACATTATGGCTGTGCATTATCGCATTAAAAATTACATTTAAACACCTTGAATTAAATTCATTTGATTCAAACATGATTAAAACACAATGAAACATCCACAATTGAATAATTATCAAACATTATCATGAAATATCAAACTCTTTCTGATGCGTCACTAACCAGACGTGAAAACTGCTCCTCAGTTTTTCCCGTCTCTGGATCGAAGCAGAACTGAGCTCCTGATGTGAAACGTTCTGGATGAAAATGATGATTTTGATGAGTTTTGTTTTTATGAATCTCTGCATTGGTTTTAAAGTAAAATGTGAAATTGTGCGTCGACGCATCTCACTCTGCCTCGTCATCGTCATTTTATTTATTTTATTATTTCATTATTTATTTATGGATCTGTGTCGAGATCAATGAGCTGCAAAGTAATTCACCACAACAAGAAGACGACGATTTCACCCTGGTGTTTGTGTTTTAAAATGAAGCAGGAAAGTGGAGAAAAGACACAAACACATTTATATTTGTGTATTTGTGTTATTTGTGTACAGGTGTGTAGGATCCAAGATGGAGGACGTGTGTTGTAGTAATAGTAATAGTAGTAGTAACAGTAGTATTAAATATTTGTTGTGTAGTACAGGTAGTGAAGATAGTAACAGTAGTATTAAATATTTGTTGTGTATTTGTGTACAGGTGTGTAGGATCCAAGATGGAGGACGGGCGTCCCGTGTGGGCGCCTCACTCCACTGACGGGTTTCAACTCGGGACGATCGTCGACATCGGCCCAGACTCCCTCAGCATCGAACCTCTGAAGGGAAACGGGAAGGTACTAAAATACTTTACTACATATGTGTACTTTACTACACACATGTACTACACACATGTACTACACACATGTACTACACACATGTACTACACACATGTACTACACACATGCAATACTACTACATATGTGTACTTTACTACACACATGTACTACACACATGTACTACACACATGTTACTAACTACTAACTACTACACTGTACATGTACTACACACATGTACTACACACATGTACTACACACATGTACTACACACATGTGTACTTTACTTACTACACACATACATGCTACTATACGGGTACTACACACTGGTACTGTACTCTACTACACATGTACTGCTATATGTACTACTACTGCATATATTGTTACTTTACTCTACTACATACATGTACTACATACATGTACTGCAATACTTTACTGTACTACATACTATACTACAAATGTGTACTTTACTCTATTACATATGTGTACTTTACTACACACATGTACTGCACTAATACTACAAATGTGTACTTTACTAATACTACACGTGTGTACTGCACTAATACTGTAAACATTTGCTTTACTCTTCTACATATATGTACTACAGTCTACTGCATATGTGTACTTTACTACATAAGTGTACTGCACTAATACTGCATATGTGTACTTTACTCTACTACATACGTACTGTACTATATATATACTACACGCATGTACTTTACTATATATACGTACTTTACTATACACATGTACTCCACACAAGTACTACACTCTACTACATACATGTACTTTACTATACACATGTACTCCACACAAGTACTACACTGTACTACATACATGTACTTCACTACCTGGACTCGTGTTGATCACAGACTCGTGAAAATCTGCTCTGGAAATACATTCGATCTTAAAACTTTTTTTTTTTTGACAGCGTTTGCTAGTGTTTGCCTTGTGTCTCCGTGGAAACTGCTGAACATTACACCATAGAGACACATGTAGAACCCCCCCAGCGCACAGGGAAAATCAGACTGAAGTTGAATCTGTCTTTAGAGAAATGCACCGCTTCCTGTTTACACTTTTGTTTAAAGCTGCACTGCGTAACTTTTTGGCTGGGTTAGGGTTAGGGTTCACCTGTTTGTTTCTATGGATACGTCACTGCTCTGCCCGGAATGTTCCACAGTGTGACTTTAAACAGCTCGACTTTACATTTATTGGCGATTTTATGGCTCGAAAAACAGACGTCGTGACTGTGAGCGGGTCGCCTCTCCACAGATCTGACCTGGAACTGGATCTGGTTTGGTCTCCGTGGAGGTACAAAGGTTTAATGCCGCACTGCGGAGCATTCAAGACAAAGCAATAACCAGAAAAGTTCCACAGTGCAGCTTTAGTCCTGTTCTCGTCTTCAGTTTGTGTTTTTAAAGTGTGGAACAGACTCGTTGCTCAGAGGCACAAAGGCGGATGCAGACCAACACACACTCTCTCTGCTCCGTGTGTGTGTGTGTGTGTGTGTGTGTGTGTGTGTGTGTGTGTGTGTGTGTGTCGTGTGTGTGTGTGTGTGTGTGTGTGTCGTGTGTGTCGTGTGTGTGTGTGTGTGTGTGTGTGTGTGTGTGTGTGTGTGTGTGTGTGTGTGTGTGTGTGTGTGTGTGTGTGTGTGTGTGTGTGTGTGTGTTGTGTGTGCGTGTGGTGGTGTGTGTGTGTGTGTGTGTGTGTGTCGTGTGTGTGTGTGTCGTGTGTTGTGTGTGTGTGTGTGTGTGTGTGTGTGGTGTGTGTGTGGTGTGTGTGTGTGTGTGTGTGTGTGTGTGTGTGTGTGTGTGTGTGTGTGTGTGTGTGTCGTGTGTGTGTGTGTGTGTGTGTGTGTGTGTGTCCATCTCCATGGAAACGGCCCCCAGCTGCACCGGCTAAAGTGTCCCTCTGAAAACACAACCGCTGATGGTTCCTACACCAGAGAGAGAGAGGAAGAGAGACAGAGAGAGAGAGAGAGAGAGAGAGACAGAGGAGAGAGAGACAGAGAGAGAGAGAGAGAGAGAGAGAGACAGAGAGAGACAGAGAGAGAGAGACAGAGAGAGACGAGAGAGAGACAGAGAGATGAGAGAGAGACGAGAGAGAGACAGAGAGAGAGAGAGAGACAGAGAGAGAGAGACAGAAGAGAGAGAGACAGAGACAGAGAGAGACAGAGAGACAGGACAGAGAGAGAGAGACAGAGAGAGAGAGACAGAGAGAGAGAGACAGAGAGAGGAGAGAGAGAAGAGAGACAGAGAGAGAGAGAGAGAGAGAGAGACAGAGAGAGACAGAGACAGAGAGAGAGAGACCAGAGAGAGAGAGACAGAGGAGATGAGACAGAGAGAGACAGAACGAGAGAGAGACAGAGAGAGACAGAACGAGAGAGAGACAGAGAGAGAGACAGAACGAAAGAGAGACAGAGAGAGAGAGACAGAACGAGAGAGAGACAGAGAGAGACAGAACGAGAGAGAGACAGAGAGAGACAGAACGAGAGAGAGACAGAGAGAGAGAGAGACAGAGAGAGAGAGAGGACAGGACAGAGACAGAGAGAGAGAGACAGAGAGAGACAGAGACAGAGAGAGAGACAGAGAGAGAGAGAGACAGAGAGAGACAGAGAGAGAGAGACAGAGACAGAGAGACAGAGAGACAGAGAGAGAGAGAGAGAGAGAGAGAGAGAGAGAGAGAGACAGAGAGAGAC